>NW_014575283.1:0-102543 GCF_000527765.1 Bipolaris victoriae FI3
TCCTATCAAATGACGCCCTCGTCTGCACCCTGATTGCGCTGCTGCTCCGTGACCACACTCATGCCCTCTTCTGCGCCCATGGCCCCAGTCAGGGCCCTCCAACTAGAAAATGGTCAGCCTGGCTTCTATGTATTCTTAGAAAGCTGATGCCGCATTACCCACTGCTTTCGACCCAGCCCGATCCCTAGCGGCCTTTCGGGGGCTGTGTGTAAGCCGCCCATGACCCAAATGCAGGGCATTAGCCTCCAGCGCTTCCACCATGGTACTTGCTACCCTCGACCAACTACGCACTTCCGGGCAATGACGCTGTTTCCCTGTTTCTCGCCTGTTGCTACAATGCATGTCAAAGTGCCCAACTGCATGCGCTCGGACACGACCAGGGCCTTGCCATGTGCCCTCGTTGCAGCTAACCCACCGAGAGATGTATGTACGTCTAGGCAATCTGACGATAGCATCGCTGCCTTTCTGGTCTACTAACGCCAGCACCACGTCTCCTCCAAGCGCCTCCTCTGTGCACTGCTATCTGATCATCCCATATTACCCCTCTAATCCTTCCCAGTATGAGCAAACGTAACATGGCTTGAACAGCTCGTCACCAACAACAGGGTTGTTCCCACGAGGCCGTTTGCCACGATACCGGGCCCTTACTCCTCGCATCTGAAACACACTTCCTGCTGTTGGTAGTACATACTGGGGATGTGCTGCACTCATCTGTTATATAATCATGGGCCCATTGCACCATGACCGCCCCCACTGACTCGACCGCTGCATATTGCCGTCTCCACTTGTCCATTAAGGCCTACCAGTCTGTTGGATGAATGAGAGCTTGGCCATATCCCGGCAAACACAAACGCACTTTGTGCAATCTTGCCAACCCCCTTGTGTCCCAGCAACTCTTGAGCCATAGGTTGCTGGCTTAGTATTACAGATTGAGCACAAAGATTTTCATCGTCACGCCTACTACGCCATGCGGAACTTCGACCGCTTTCGTTCTCCATCACAGGATTATCATGCAAGCGTCTTGGCTCTACTTCTTGTACGGGCCAGTATTGTGATTGGACTACTGCTAACAGATGAGCATCGGCTTTGGCTAACTTCTTTCATTGATCGGTCGAGTTTGATTGCTGAACATGCCTCGCAACAACTAAGGAATGAGAGAACATTCTCCATACCACGGATCGAATAACCTTTCATTCATTCATTTTCAACGTCTCGGCTCTGAACACGATTTAAAAAAAACATGCCATTGTTTCAAGGCTTGCGTCTGTTATGTTAACTAGCGCCGGCTGTTTGCACTCCTCGACTCGTCCGATATCACGGAAATTCTATGGCGAGATCGACTTGCAGCTAGATTCCCTCGTGAACCTGGTCCTCGGGTTTTTCCTGCGTCTCGTTACACCGACTCTCGCCAACAAGGGCCAGACACTCACATACCCGGCCAAACTCAAACGACAAGGCCCGTTGGGATCATTCTCTTGGCTATGTACATGTATGCACATCTGTGGGCGTTCTGAATCGCAACCAACAAGAGAGGGACATCTTGACGCCGCGAGGAAGAGATAGCGACAGTCTAGGACCTCGGCATACACGATATTGTGATAGGTTTGCCAGATCAAGTAAGAAAATGGTGCATATTCTCACGAGAAGTTGAAGGAGTACTGGTCGACTTGGTCAAACCGAGGTTTTTTGTTCAGTTTTGAATGATTGCATGTGCGCTGACTACCATCGCGGGGCTCTTGCAGCAAGCCAACCTGCAGGCAGTGATTGGTTCGAATCCCTCGAATGTTCCTGCTGTTCACACCCGTAACTTGGACACCAGTGAACGATCAAGTATATCCCGGTGATTCATCAGGATGTCTTGGTACAGAGAGCTACACCACGAGTGCTCGTATGAAAACAAAGAATTGATCTGATAAACTTTCCGTATAGGTCAAATATTGGCAACTGACCAAGACCTCTTTGCACACACACAAGCATTCTCACACATCAAGCTTCTTTGCCCAAAAAAAGAACGAAATTGGTGAATACTGTAACCCTCTACTAACTTTTAACATTTGCCCCTTAACCTCCCATATAGTACAACATCCTACTCCCTCGTCTTCAACTCCTCCAACCTCTCCACCAACTTCTCCCACCCAGCCGTATCCTCCCAATTCTCCTTACCCTTACCCATAACACTCCTCACCGCACTGCGACTCTTGAATTTCCAATCCTTCGCCACCACCTCTCCACTCCCCGCACTCAAGCCCTCTGTCCGCTCCCGCGGCCCAAGCGTCTCGTACGCATCCACCAGATCCACCGTCATATCCACGACGGCATTCCATTCTGCTTCAGTGCTAGACTCCCATCGCGGCTGCGACGTCACGGCCCGCCACGCCTTTTCGTGGCACTCGAGCGCCGACGCGGGACGTTGGGTATGCGTGTACAGAGTTGCGAGAATGATCCAGAGTTGCGGGGATACCGTGATGAGCGGCTTGACGTGTTTTTCAATGAGATCGTTCGCCATACGTGCGAGACCGGGGCGCGAGGTATCGAAGCCTTCTTCGGAAGAAACGACGTGTTTGACGAGCATGTTGAGGATCTCGGCGTCTACGCATTTTTCGCCGTCCGTCTGGCCCCGTAGCTCGCAGATGCGGCGTTGGGCTGTGATGGCGTCTTGCCACGAGGGCGGACTCGTCGATGTAGCCACGGCGAGCACGTTGTTCCAGATGCGGTAGTCGTCGTGTTTGATTGTCGCTGCGCGCTTGAAAGCTTTGAGTGCATCGGTGCGCGGGTGGTTCGTCACTTGCTTTTCTGATACTTCGCCGTTTTCACTCTCGGTGACCTTGGGGCGTAGGTGTAGCAATGAAGCTGCAAGGTTACTCCATGCTTCCGCGTCTTGGTCGTCGAGCTGGACGCAGCGCGAAAAGGCTTCGACTGCGTTTTTGAATTCGTGGAGCTCGAGGCGGGCGCAGCCGAGGGCGAACCAGGCCGGGTGGTGGAGGGCGTTGATTTTCAAGGAGAGCGAATAGGCTTCTGCTGCTTTTTCGTAGTCGCGGGCTGCGATGTAGCGTTGGCCGAGGGAGCGTTGGGCGCGAGCATAGCGTTTTCCGGATACTTCCCAGGCTTTTTCGTAGAGGGAGAGGTCTTTGTCGATGTCGCCTAGGATACAGTAGTAGCGTGGTGCTTCGGCTGGTGGAGGATTGCGTTCTGCTCCTTCCCACTTCTCTGCATCCATATCCACATTCTCGTCGTCGCCGTTGGTGGCGTGGAAAAGTTGTCTTCGGATAATCTTGCGTGCTCGGTCTTCCTTCTCAGTAGCGGCATAGCACAATGCTGCTTCAGCCCATAGTTCCAGTCTCTCGTAGATTTCAAGTGCAGATCGTAGACCACCTAGTGCAACCCAGCGAGCTGCAAGTTCGGACTCGAGTTCCCATCGTGACGGCGAGCAGAGCGGGAAGATATAGCGTAGCCGCTCTTCAACAGACGCCGACTCTTCCTGCTTTGCTTGCGGCAGGAAAGAAGTGACCTTCTGACCCGTCTCAGCATCTGTGGTAGAATCGCCCGAAGTCTCCACAATGACTTGATCGACAAGTGCTTGAAGTTGTAGCAAGCCTCGCTCCATAGTACGCGGCTTATACCCCTCGATACGACTACGCACAAGAAGAGCCTGAGTGTAAACCTGCCAGTTGGAACTTCCGCCTTCAAGCACTCGTGTTGCGTACGGTTCTGTTTGCTCGCGTGTAAGGCCATCCGCGGGATTGGTGTTCTTGATACTCTCGGCCAGCGAGAGCATGATGACTGAGTCGAGGGGATCAAGAAGTGGTTGGTTTGACGGGTCTATGGACTGAAGAGATGCGGGGATTTCTGATTTGTCTTTGATCTCGGTGGAAACAGCGTCGTTAGTGAAAGATATGGACTCGAGCAGCGTATCGTCGTTCAGATCCAGTTTCTTGGGCTTCGAAGTTTCTTCCGATGTACCACTGGCTTCTGATCCCGCGCTCCGAGCAAGTACAATCAGTTGACTAGTATCTTTTTGCTGGAATTTTGTTCTCTTGCCCATCAAACCGGTCAGCGCAAATTCAAACTTGCGCTCAGAGGCTGCTTGGTCGAGGTCCGCTCGGGCCTTCTTATCGAGACCGTGGTGTGTATGGATAGCCGCACGCTCAAGTAAAAATGTGGTGTGCAAATCCTTGATTTCGTTGACCTTCCCTGAGTTCTGGATCAAGTCTTCTACACCCTTGAGATTGTCGTAGATTGCATCTTGCAGGCTTGGTGCGGCCTCACTGAGCAGTCTTTGATGGATGAAGTTGGTCCTTAGCCTGGCCCATATTGAGACTGGAATGTTCTTTTGGATAGGAGGGCTGATGAGAATAGTGTCCGCTAAGCAAAGCAGTTCAATATTGGGAGTAAGTCTATACGCTGCAACACCGTCGGCATTCAACGATGTGACAAGTTCTCCGCGCGTTTTAGCCAGGGCTTTGGCGTCACCTGCGATATCCTTCGGTAGCAGCACTTCAGCCGATTTGAAAGGTAGTGGTGGTCCCGTAACATTCGATTGTAGGAACGCATGCAACGCTGCGACTGCAATCAAGAAGTAGACGTGCTGTCTATAAAGCGCAGTTTCGTTTACTGGAGTTGACTCTTCTTCCTTTCGCTTTGACACTATTAACCCCAGGCGATGGAAAATGTAGTCGCTCCACAGTCCAAAATCGCTCCTCTTGACATTTTTGGTAGTTTCGTCGTCCTGGTGGCCTAGTAATATCTGCGCTTCCGGTGATTGAAGCACAGACTGAAAGTCCCCTGATTCGGTCGCCTTGATGGTATTCTCGATTACCGCCACAAGTTCATCGGGCAAGGAACTCCGGAAGAAACTCAAAAATACGTCAGCCATGATTGTGATGCTGCGGGTTGATTTGGAAAGTCGCCTAGATATTTTTGCGATACTGGAAAAAAAATAACCAGGCAGACTAAATCTGCACCTTCACAAGGGCGGTTGCGGGGCTATTTTGGAATTTGCGGCGGCGATGAGTAACTCGGTGGAGAAAAAGGGCTGCAATACGCTTAGCCTGTTTTGGCTAAAGTCAGGGTTCAGACGGACCCACTGTCGAAGTCTATGGACAAGCATGGACGCCCATCTCATCTTTTGTAAATCGATTAAAAAGCTTATTCATACTAAAGGACTTGGGTATCAGGTGTTAGAGATGATCGTTGTACAGCTCCTCAATAGGGAAATCTAATGGCGTTTCAGAACATTCTTTATTTGCAAGTAATGAAGAATAACTAATTCAATGTGAGGA
Organism: Bipolaris victoriae FI3; assembly: GCF_000527765.1. Classification (NCBI taxonomy): domain Eukaryota; kingdom Fungi; phylum Ascomycota; class Dothideomycetes; order Pleosporales; family Pleosporaceae; genus Bipolaris; species Bipolaris victoriae. Next base: position 5,280 of record NW_014575283.1, read on the forward strand.
AAACACAGCTGGTACACATTCTTGCCGCAACGGCTACATGATGGTCGCCGAGTAACCCAATAATCACCAATCAGAACGCAAAATCATTGGTGTCAAGGGGAAATGATGCCGCGTAGACCTGAGAGAACAGCCCTAAACATGCTCAATCTAGTCCGAATCGCTGCTGCTCGAACTAGAACTACTCTTGCCCCCTCTGCTGTGGCTTCTATGGTGCCTACGCCTGTGCCTATGACCCGATGAGCTACGATGAGAATGGTGTGAAGACCCGTGATGCGAATGGTGATGGGAAGATCCGTGGTGTGATCCATGATGAGACCCATCGTCCGACCCATCATGCGAGCGATGGGAACCGTGGCTACTACTATGCCTATGCTTCTTCTTGTGCTTCTTCTTTTCTTTCCTTTACAAGAATTAGCATAAATTTAACAAGAATTTCGCAATGATTGATTTGGCTTACTTATCAGGCACCATGTTGGCTGCGACAGCACCCAGGATTGCGCCTCCTAGGGTTCCAAGCGTTCCACCACCCAGCTTGTTTCCAACAAAAGCACCACCTGCACCTCCGATCAGAGCGGAACCAAGGCCACGATCTCCTTCAGCGCCGTCACCTGGAGCACCGGGTTGGCCGTATTGTGGCGCACCGTAGCCTTGCTGGAGGTCATGATGTCCCTGTTGCTGAGGCGCTCCGTACTGCTGGCTTGGGTCTTGGTAGCCTTGCTGATGATGCGCCGTGGGCGGGTAAGGAGAGGTGCTACGGTTCGGGTCGTAGCCGTGCTGGTATTGGTCTACAGGCTGAGGAGGGGCACCGTAGCTATTCTGGGACTGCCCATAGGAATCATAGGAAGGGGGCGAGTAAGGGCTCTATTCCATGGTCAGTGAGTAAACGTGGATGCGACAACATGCGCCGAGCCGCGTGAGTTTGCTAACCTGCGCTGGCGGATAGGGACTGTGGTTGGCTTGGCCATATTGATCGTGCTGCGGTTGTCCATAGCCCTGAGGCTGAGGAGGGTAGCCTTGGTTGTGGTCTGCCGAACCCCATTGTCGCTGGCTGGTGCCTTCATAGTTTTGGCCATAGCCTTGTTGGCCTTGGCCTTGACTCTGCCCGTAGTAGTCCTGGCTTGCCATGTCGCGTTTTGTGATGCGAATCAAGAGCGCGAAAGGTGGAAGAAGTATCACTCTACGTAAAATGCGCGCAGAAGACGGTCGTTATGTGCTCAGAGTGGGGGAGGGGCAGAATGTGAAGGTGGGACCCGTGTGATTGAGCCATCACACGCGCGCTTCAAATGCGAAACGCCCTTGGCCGGCGCTGCCTGAGGCGGCACATGATTCGGAAATCATTCCTACCCAACGATCTGACCATGGATTGATCGTGGCTGAGCTGTAAAGGATTGTGATGCGGAGTCGGACATGTCCGTAAATGAACTAAGGCACACACTGACGGGCCGAGCACTGACCACGTGCGGTTAGCACCTTTCCGCTCTTCCGCACAGCTGACATTACCCTTTCATTAGTACGTCACTGCTGACTTTTTGTTCTTCATAGAAGCTGAAGATGACCAGTATTTATCATACTGTTATTAAAAATGCGCTCTCGATAGATAATATTGGAAACGCCAAGCTAGTTATACAAACATCCCGGATCCAATCTCTTCTTACATCCAGCATCTATCGACTTACTCCACTTCAACACCCTTTTGCTTGAAATCCTTCATCCAAAAACACCCATTCTCCCCCTTGATAAGACTCTTGGACTCCGTGAAATCCCTTCGATCCTTGTGCACGCCAATATTGCGAAAGTTCAAAATCCCCACTCTTTTGTAATGGTCACCGTCTGGCTTCAGCACCAGCATTATACCACGATATCTCCTTTTCTGATGTCTATTGATAAGCACTGCTATAGTGTCTTTGAGAATATCGGCACTGGCATCTTTGTCGTCGAGATGCACTGTTGCGACGATGTCGATATTGGCAGAGTATGGGAAAACAGCGTGAGGTCCTTTATGTGATGGTTGGTATCCGGGCATTCGGTTTTTGATCCAGGCCTGATTGACAATGTATGGTGCTAGTTGTACTGTCAAACCCGTGATGCGTATACGTTTCGATATAGGAGTCTGTAATGAGCCATCTCTTGGGTTGAAACACTGCTCCAAACTCAACCATTTCCCCGCTGTCGACTTGGCTTCGATGACGCTGGCGTCAGTGTAGTAATGGTCGTAATTGTGGAATATCTTTTGGCCTTGCCAGCCGACCCAGGACCAGCTTGGAAAGTCTGGGCGTCGCTTACCAGGTTCGTCGGATTGCCAGTATAGGTTCATGCCGTGCGATGTTGGTGGTCGGCGACCTGCCTCCCACCAGGATGTTGGGATAATGGGAAGACCCCAGTTGTGCGGTACAGAAAGACCTCTCAAGATTCCTTGGCATGCATTTAGAGCATCAGACTGGTACGACAGATCTCTGCTGTTGTACTCGTTCAAAAGATCGTCTAGCTTAACGCGTCCTTTTCGTTCATTTGTCGACATTGGACAGATGCCATCCATCGCCGCGCCGGCAAGCCCATGGCGTTGCCCGGTTGGCCTGGTTGAGATATCTTTGCGGATTGATTCTTGACAGTACATGTCATCGCATATGTAAACGGCCTCGTTTTCTGTGAATATCAATTTTCTTCTCGATAGATATCCTTCTTGGAATGTCCAGCCGCGAGTGGCCCATGTCGATCGCAAAATCGCCTCGTCGGTGTGGTAAGTTTTGATCAACTCAATGTTGCCTAATTGAAGACTTTGCTGCTTGTTGCGAGCTCTTGATCCGACACCAGGAAGGCCTTTCGATGGATTTGGATCTGTGGCGACTATCGTCAATTGTGCTTGCGAATAGATACAATCCATCATGTTGATCTGTACACCCTTTTCGGCTTCATCCTTTTGGTTGATACACTATTGATGTTATTGTCTTGTTCAGAATGTTGGAAATGTTGGATGGTCTTACGTATCGGTCAACCCAAAGGTATTCAAAGCCTAGCATATTGCAAACTGTTATTGAATCCTCAATGGTCTTTGGGTATTGTCCTGCATTGTGCTCCTCGGAACCAGGTGCGCCCCAAACATATGATAACGCAACGTATTGACAGACATCGTGCCGCACTGGAATGATTCGCTTCGTGCGACAATCAATCACCTTGAACCCTGGAACACACTCTTTCCCTCTTGGCCCTGCTAGATCGTGCTTGTGTGATGTTTTGCATATCTGGAGCCATTCTCGGACCAACTGGATGTTGATACGATCAACATCGACATGGCGAGGTGCTAACTCATCATGACTCGACCATGGATGCAGGACACCAAAGTTCTCAGAACACCAAACTTGTGTCTTTTGGACGTATCCAGATAGCTGAAATTGTGGGCTATGATCGTAGCCAGGAGAATGGTGGCTACTGGTCGCTTGACCAGGAAGCATGTTGCACAGGCACCTGACTCCTAGAAAACATCGCTCTAGTTTCACGCCATCTGGCCAAATGGAACTAATGTACTTGCACACAACGCATGAGGATCTTGCGAGTGTTTCACGAGTCTCGTGGATTTCGAACAGTACGCGGACTCCAGCTGGACCCGGAAGCTGCGAGCTGGCGAGCTGATCCCAAGGTACGCTTTGACAGTTTTTGCAGAGTGGCTTGCTGAGGTTGAACTTTGGTGAGTTCACAGCAAGCTTTTCTCGATGAGAAATTTCTTGTAGGCGCCTTATTCGGCGTTGTTGCTCGGCCTGGTGGTCAAGCGTCAGCTCAACATCTTGAAGAATCATCATCGTCATATATACTTCTGGTGAAAGTCCATTTATGGTCTCCGTCACTTTCATATCAGACCATGGTACTAAGTTTCGCGAAGTTAGGGTCTGGTGTTCGCTGGCACCAGCTGTGGTGTCTTGGTCATGGTCCCTCCTCGGTGTCGTTCTGGTAAACATTTCGAATTGTTGGCAGAAAAAATGGAAAATAAATTGATAACGAGAATCGAAGTCGTATACTGATTTCTCAAGGCAGTTATAGTGTTTGGTGGATTAGACATACTGCTGTAGTATAGCGATACCAAATCTAAGCGCCTAAGGAGACCATGTTGCAGGCCCGCCCAGCGGCAAAATCGTCGATCAGAAACGCTGCACATCTAAGCGCGCGATAACCTGACACATGGAGGATCATACAGCTAAAATTACATTGATTTGTATAAATCTTATGAGGATAACGGCATTTGAAGCCTCAGGACGCGTGTATTCGGGGTCACTTTGGATTGTGATCTTATGCGTTTTCAGCAAAAGTACCTCATGATATACAGTACCCTGGTCTACTGGGAGACGCGCAGTACCAACCAACCCGCTCAGCCCAACCCCCAGCACCCAATTTCCAAAATCCTCCAAACCCCCAGGCAAGACCTTCCAATACCATCCCATCTCAATAACCGACACAAATCCGCCTCCACACCAAACCTCTCAATCCTTCATCATCATCCCAGCCCGATGTCTCTAACCCCCAAAACCATCCGCTCCACAAAACCAGCACATGATCCTCACTCTCAAATTGTATCGTGAGCATTGAACGAGGAGATTAAGTGTTACGATACTATGCTCTTCTTTCATATACATATAATTATTATTGGAAAAGATTTAGTCATATCTTCCGTCTTGGAAATGCTGTGAAATACGGGGTCCTCGAGAGGTAGACATGTTAGCCTTGCAAGCTACGGCGGTATTCCAAGGTACCGTAAGTGAATTCACTGCAAAAAGGAAGAAATACATACATTGTTTAGAATTTAAAAACATTTAAATTTACTTAAATTTCGTCTTTGATCGTATTCTAACCTACTTTTTATTGCGTATAGGCCAAGATTTTGCCCACGTCTCTTGGTTTTGGATTATTACAGGTGGGTATGACACAAGAACTTAATAACTTAAAAGCAAGGAGTGAATGTCTAAGCAGCAAGTGACCCATACGCATAGTAAAGAAGCCGAACCCCATAGTAAGACCATGTTATAACAACCCACCTTCGCTACAATGATGAACATCGTACATGTACACAAACTCATGGTGACGCAGCTTCAAGGTATTGGTGAACTGATTGAAGTGATGGGAATCTATTTCTATCTTCTACGAGTGAGGTACCCGCAAGATGCATTCGTGAACATTTTGATAACCAGACGCCGAGCATGAACCATAATCCGTAGACTAGTACCGCATTATCATCATGAAAAGGCCGACCAACTGAGCCGACATGCACCATGAACCACATGAACCAAACTAAAGAAAAACGACTTTTATACCGGTGGCATGATCTAGTCGTCCTCGTCAGAGAAGACCTCCTCACCACGCTTGCGGCGGGCCATCCTCTCCTTCTTCTTCTTGCGCATTTCGCTGGAGCTGAGCTTGACCTTCTTCTTGGCAGTCTCGATCTTGTTACCTATTAAAACGTCAGTAAATCACTTTTTTAACACTTAAAACGTCAAACATACCCATAGCGTCGAACGAGACTTGATCTGGGTCCTCATCCTTGGCCAGACGAGGTCCGGCACCTTGTCCTTGAACCCAGTTGTGACCGGAGGGGGTCATGCGTCCGTCCATGACAGCCCAGACTTCCTCGGTAAGGTCGGCGGTGAACTCGGCGGAGTGAGTGATGATGATGACACCACCCTCGAAGGTCTTGATGGCCTTGGACAGGGCACCAAGGGAGTCACGGTCGAGGTAGTTAGTAGGCTCGTCGAGGACGATCAAGTGGGGGCGTTGCCATGAGCAGGCAGCGAGGACGACCTTGACACGCTGACCACCAGACAGACCGCGCATACGGGAGTGAGAAACAAGCTCAGCGTCGAGACCGAAGTTGGCGCAGTGAGCCTCAATCTCCTTACGGACCAGAGGACGGAACTGACCGCTGGCGAGAGCCTCCTTCTGGTCAACCTCGGCAACCATCTTGGCGTGGGAAGCCATGATCTCGCTACGGGGAATCCAGGCGTTGTCGGCAGTCATCATGGGTGTCCAGCGCTCGTTCTTCATGCCGATGTTCTCACCGAGAGCGAACGAACACTCGTACTCGTAAGAGTTCTTGAACTTTCTGCGGGAGTGGATACCAATGACACGGCGCTCGGTACCATCGATCTTGTAGATCTTGTCCATGGCCTTCTCATCCTCCTCGGTGACGATCTTGTTGGCGCGGTCCATGGTCTCACGGTCCTCACCAGTCTGGAAACGCCATTGAATGTACTCGGAAGGAGTCTTGTCGAGGTGATGGTCAATGTGGGCGAAAGCGTGCTGCTTGATGTAGGCAATACGGATGTTCTCGTGGTGGTAGATCTCACCCTTGGTTGGGACAAGCTCACCGGTCAAGACGTTGACAAGGGTGGACTTTCCGGCACCGTTGGGACCAATGACAGCAATACGGGATCCGAGAGAGCACTGGAAGGTAATGTCCTCAATCTGGGGCTTGGAGGTACCCTCGTACTGGAAGCTCATGTTGGTAGCACGGAGGATAGCCTTGGCCTTGGTCTTGACACCCTCAAGGAAACCGGGCTCGGGGAACTTGAACTCCATGTCGGAAGCGGACAGCTCGTGGTAGGACTTGGCAGAGGGCACACGCTTGACGAAGTCGTCGAGGTTACCCTTGTAACGCTTGAGCTTGAAGCGCTCGTAGTGGATGACGTGCTGGATGACATTGTTCAAGAACTTGCTGTCGTGGGAGATGACAATGGATGTGCAAGGGGAGCTGGTGAGGTAGTCCTCGAGCCACTTGACGTTCTTGACGTCCAAGTGGTTGGTGGGCTCGTCAAGCAGAAGGATATCGGGCTCCTCGAAGACGGCACGAGCGAGAGCGAGCTTCATCTTCCATCCACCAGAGAGGGCACCAATGGGTCCGTTGTACATGCCGTCGGTGAAGCCGAACTCGTTGAGGGTCTTGGTGACCTCCTCCTCGGGCTTATCGATACCGACAGACTTAAGCTTGTTCATGGTCCAGCCAATGACAGTCATCTCAGTGTCAGCAGAGTCCAAGTCGTGCTCGACGTAGACAGTCTTGACCTCGTTCTGCTTGGGGAAACCCTCGACCTGCTCGTTGTTGATGGCACGCATGAGAGTGGTCTTTCCGGAACCGTTGGGTCCGAGAAGACCGTAACGCTGACCACGCTTCAGACGAAGGTGAGTCTGGTTAAGCAGAATCTTAGCACCGTAGGCCAAGTTGAATGTGCAGTTGCAGAGGTCCTCGCCCTCCTCCTCATCGGGCTCGGTGGCCTCCTCAGCGGCGGCACCAGGGAGAGACCTCTTGCGGAGGTTCTCAGTGACGTCCTTGGAGGCCTCGTCACCGACAAGGACGGCAACGAAGGGACCGGCGTTTGCCTGCCAGTTGAGAGGCTCGTAGTCCTTCTCGTCGATCAGTTGGCCACCAATGGCACCAATGTAGTTGACGACAGGCTCGAAGCGCTCGTCAACCTTGGCTGAAGAAGGAAGGACAGCCTTGAGGTGGCCGGCGATGGTGGCAATGTCACCAGACTTCTCGAGCTCGGGGATCTTGCCGTTTTGGACAGCACCGACACGGATGAGGGTGTCGAGACCCTGGCGGGTCTTCTCACGGGCCTCAGGGTCAGCCAAGTTGTCGTAGTTCTTCTCAAGCGCGGGCATGAGACGGGGCAGGAAAGCGGCAACAATCTGAGGGTCCTCGACAAGCTTGCACATGTTGTCGATGATGACGGCAGACTTTCGCTTGATGGCAGTCTCACGCTCAACGAGACCACGCTCGAGAAGGGGAACCATGATGGCAAGAGTAGGCTCGTGGACGTCAGTGACGAAAGTGGTGGCACCGAGCAAGTGAACGGTCTCGGGGACGTTCTCAGGCTTAGCGATACACTTGATGAGCTCGGGAATGAAGCGCTCGATATCCTTGTTGGAGATCAAGGAGCAGAGAGTCTCCATGGTGACGTAGGCAGCCTTCTTGACTTCAGGCTTGGTGTCCCACATGGCTCCAGAGATGACAGGAATCAGGTCAGGGACACGGAAGGCCATCTGTGCAGGAGCGCTCTTGGTGAGGGCCTCAATGCACTTGAGGTCGCACATCTTCTCGGGCCATTTTTGTGCGGTCTCGAGCGACTTGATGATGTGAGGGATGATGGCCTTGACGGCGTTGGGGTTGGCGGCAGAGACGATGGCCTCGGCGGCAGTCTGGGCGGCAACCTTGACAGCAGTGATCTTGTCACCGACAGCGGCCAGCACGTCGGGAAGGAGGGAAACGAGGTAGGGCTCGACGGCGGCGGAGACGTGGGCGTGCTGGGCGATAGCACGGATGGCGTCAAGGGCACGCTCACGGGCGACAGCATCCTTCTTGCTGGCAAGTTGCTTCTTGAGCACCGAGACAGCGCTGGAAAGTTTGTTAGCAACAGTGGTACTGAAAGTCAGGGGCAAACCAGATGGTGTCGACGTACTGGGTGGGAGCGTCAGCCTCCTCAATGTCACCGTTGATGAAGGTGGCAATGGCCTGGGCAGAGGCGTTGATCTCGTCCTGGGCCTTGGAGACGGTCAACTTCTGCATCATCTCCTCGAGCGCCTTGAACGCCTTGGAGTTCTCGGACTTGACGTCCTTGGCATTGTGCGAAGCAGCAGGCGCCATTGTGATGGAGGGTGGAGGTGTGTGTAGGAGAAGTGAGAGACGAGGGGCGGGTGGTCCTTATATGGACTTAGGCGGCGGGGCCCAAAAAAACTTTTGGCGCGGAAAAGATAGAGTGAATCTATCCGTTGGGTATCAAACACAGCCGCGAGAAAATCGGCTCGCAACCTCTATGCGATCCTGACACAGCGACACAAAGAAGAGAAAGTACTTTGGGTCAGCCCAGAGGGAGAGTGAGTGGAGAGAGGGCGTAAAAAGTATGCCTGTGGAGGGGCTTTTTATCTGTTGGTGGGCTGTCTCGCTTTGAGAAATTTTTGGCCAGGGCGTAAGCCGATAAGATTAGCGTGTCCGGACCCCTGCACACAGCAACCCGACACCTTTGCATTCGCCTTTGCCCTCGTTCGTCCAGATGCCCCCCCCATGATTTCATCGGAAAATCCTGGAAACAAGCAAATACAGAGTTTTTTTTCACTCTCGCCGGAATTTCTCCAGTTCTTTGCCACTGACAGCCTTCCGCCCCTCTCTTTCTGCTGGTGATGGCGGGGCAGAAAGGGCTTGCCGCCGCTCCGTGTCCTGCAGCAGCCCACGTTGCAAAAGGCCATCATCTATTTGTGGCGAAGTCTGGTACAGGCATGCTGACCGCCTTCTCAGGACAAGCCCTGCTGAGGGACGTGGCTTCGAGCGGTTGAGAGCCGCCAGGCCTGCAGCACCGAAGATCAGGGACTCGCACTAAACCACGCACCGCTCCAGCCTCCAGAAAGTACACATTTCAACATCTCGCCCTACACTGCTGCCTATGTAGAGTAGTGTACCCTCGGGATCTTTCATCTCAACTCTCTTTGCTTGTGTCCAGTACTGCCGTGGATAGCGGGACTACCTCTTCTTCTGGACCCAGTCGACCGGCTGTCCCTTTCTGATACGGTAGGCTTGCCGGTTACTGTTCGTCCAGCCCTGCCAAGTTATTGCGCTACGGCCAACCGCGGACGCTCCAGACTACCTCACCGATACCTCCAAATTGAAACCACGCTGTCGTCTTCAAACCCAAAATTCGCCACATCCTTTAACCGTATTACCAAGCAGATGCCTTGCCAATCCTTCCTTGGGTCCCACACGAAATAAAGAGTGCTCGTCGTGCTTGCCAGAGTCTTCACGTAGTCTTGATATTTTCGCCACCGCATTGCCAGTGCAACTGTACGTTGTAGGATCGACATGCCAGCCCGGCAATTGAGTCTGCATGGGAATAGCCCCTGCATATGACTTCTTTTAGACTCTAGATTCCAGCTACTGTCTTAGCCCTTTGTTACATGTGCGTGTCTAGCACTGCTGCCATCTACACATCTCTCTTCACTCCCAGCAACATGTCAAACCATCCTACACAAATGCAAGACGCCTCGTCAGTCATGACGCTCGGATCATACCCCGCGCCTTATCGATACCCCGGATTTCTGTGGTTTTGCACTTTACAGCACGCTTGTGTCAACTCGACTCGTGCGCAATGACCTGCCCAAAAGCAATGCACATTGTAAATCACATATTTCAATCACATTTCACAAAACATGATACAGAATGAACTCATGGCACATCTCGGCTGTCACTGCAATGACAATGACAGTCGTGTTGAGATGATGTATAAACCAGTTATAAATATAAGAATAATACTGAAACTACCACCAAAGTTGAGAAAAGGTAAGCTGATACACGAATGCACCAGAGTCAGTGACTCCGCTCGAGTCATCAACTTAAATACATTCGTGTATCGATCCATACAAGACTATGATTATCCTCAACTCTGAAGACTAGTCCCAGAATCTATAAATACACGTTCCACAAATACTCTCCATGACCCAGGCCAAACTTGATGAAATATCCTAAACACAACCCAATGGTCCTCTCCTCCCAATGAACCTATTGTATTTTCCGGTGAATACGGATGAGGTGAGGCGGGGACAGGTGACTTGCTGCTCACTGCAAGTGAAGAGAATATGTGCCCCCCGCCACAACCAGTCCTATGGTCACACCGCACGTGTCGATAACACGTGCGGCGAAGATGTTGGCGGTGTTACTGATGCGCGGGAATAGCGGAGACGGGATGTCTCCCCTGACTTGGCTGTCAGTTGCTGGTGGGCAAACTTTGCACTCCGCCTCTTGCTGTTACTGTTGCTGTGCCTGTTGTTTGGCGTATTCGTGATGTCCCCATTTCTGGTGTTGCTCAACGTGGGCCTCGTTGCTCGTCGTTGTTGGATATATTCGCGATGTCCCCATCGTTTGGGGATGGTCACGATAGCCCCGTTGGTGGGGGCTTAGGGGTTGGCGCCATGGTTCCGATGGTTCTGGGTACACACGTCAGCTACAGCCATATGAAAAACAGAGTAACAACTTAATGTGGGCATTTTGAATCTTTCCATGACTGGAGAGCTTATAGAAGTTGCGCATTGTGTGTATGTATATACCGAAGTATATATACAAGGCGACTACAAGCTAAGCGCGAGCAATTTATTGTATATCTTGAGCATATACATGTGATACTACTTCTTAAGTGCGAGCAGTCATATCTATATTTGTTATGTGTATATTCGTGGAGTTCGAGGAGAGGGCGAGAAGTAGCGTATATATACCTATGGGAAAGGCATTTGCGCTAAGCTATATAGGGCAGCGACAGTGAATGATACGCAGAATTTTCCTGGGTGCTTGACATTGTGAAAGCAGAGTTTCATGAGTTATTGTTACTATTGTAGTGATAACTCTGGTGACATCACTCATCGCGAGCACGCTATGACAATCCCAAGATCTTCGTGTAGAAAGAACGTAAAAGGTATTGGAAGATAGTCGTTGCTCCATTCAAAGTGATGCTGAATACCGGACAGTAGTCCCTATTCTCAGAACACTGATTCCAGCCCATCCCCTACCACATCAAACCTGAAAAATACGTAACCGTATCATATAATGCACAAGCATAATCCACCGTCGCCTTCCTCTTCACAGTCACACCCGCGCTATCCCCTTCGCCCAACACCCCCAATTCCCTACCCAACAGCGTACTCCCCACCTTCGCCCACCCCACCCCCTTCTCCGGATCTTTCGCAAAATCCGCCCACGTCTTCTGCATGAAGCTGCTCAGCTTAATCTGCTGCTCCGTCGCATTTCCAAACCGGTTTGAGCGCTCCCACGTACCAAACACTTGCGGGATCTCGCTGGTGTGATAAGCACCGGCATCATTGAAGATACTCACTGAGGGAAATACGCCGCTGTACAGATAGCGATACGTAGTGTACGAGTTTTTGTCAAGGAAAGTCGACAAGCGGGATGTGGTGCATGTAAAGATTGCGTCGGTGAGGACTCGGTCTAGTAACTTGTCGAATACAGTGATGCCTTGTTCAGCGTAGGCATCTGTTACAGCGGTGTGTGCATCGGGGGCGTCGATTGACGATGTGTTCACCTGTTCGACAATGCTATTGAAGGCGGTTGTGGCGTCGTTTGAGCCTAATACGGCAAGGAAGATGCGGGCTTCGTTGAGGTTCGTACCGAACATTGTGGGGACTCGAGCCCATTTCTTCGAGCGGATACTCGGTCGAACGTCGTCGACGGATGTTCCATCGCCATTGACGGGTGCGAAGCTCAGCGATTCGGATTCGATGTAGGATTTTATTTCTGTAGCGGGAACGGCGCGCAGACAGGTGATGTCTGTGCAGCTGAAATGCGAGAGAACTTTTTTGTAGTTGGTAAGTCCGTTTCCCTGGGAAAGTGCTTGTTGTGATTGGAGGATTGCGGATGAGAAGGGAAGGGGATTTGGGGGGTTGGCGAGAAGCTGCTTGATTGATTCGCCGCCGGCTGATTCACCAAAAAGCATTACGCGCTTGGGATCGCCCCCGAAGTTTACAATGTTGTCCTGAACCCATTGGAGTGCGAATCTCTGGTCCAAGAATCCAGAGTTCTGAGAACCAAAGGGTATCTCTGGAGAGTTTGAGAAACCAAAGACTAAGTACCCGATTTGTTAGTTACTGCACTACAAGTCTCATTTCTAACGACTCACTGTTTGTACGGTAGTTGATTGTGACAACGACTACGTCCTCGTTTATAGCAAGAGAGGTACCGTCGTAGTAATTCAGTCCTCCAGTTCCAAAAGCTAAATTACCCTGTATTCTATTAACACAGCTTTCCGTATCCAGTTTGCAATCAAGAAAAGCCATACCCCGAAGATCCAAAACATCACTGCCTTCTTACTGGTTGCATTCACCCCAGCAGGCGTGTAGACATTGAGATACAAACAGTCTTCACTCTCCCCGGGAGGATGGTGTAGTGGGTTGTTGAAAAACTCCATAGTCTTGTCTCGGTTCTTGCCCGAGAACTGTTGTATACACGCCGGTTTGAGGGCTTTTGCTTGCAAAGGGGATGACCATGGTTGTACTGCTTCTGGTGGAGAAAAGCGTTGTGGGGGTGACTTAGGAAAGGGAACGCCTAGGTAGGCATTTGCTGAAGCTGGTAAATCGGGTTGGTTGGCAGGCTTGGTGGTAGTGCCGATGATAACGCCCGAAGCAATGGTTACAGTAGGTGCTTCATCAGCAAAAACAGGAGTGATATGCGTAACAAGAGCAGATAGCAAGAACACCTTCAAGAATGACGGAAAATGAGATCCCATGGTGAGTACGGAATATCTGATACTGCGTATGGTGGGAAGTCCGTGATTGAATACGATGCCAATATGGCCTGTTCTTATACGGTACTAGTCAAAAGTCCAGCCTCGGATCTTAGAAGCGCCCCCAAAAACCCCTCTTTCTAACCAAGAAATCTGCCCTTTTCTTTTCTATTGTTTTTGATCCTTATCTATTAGAGTTTTTTCATGCTAAGAAATATTGTGAATAGTCATAATCATTATCAAGTGTTATATAGCTTTCGTTGCGTACCTTCATCAAAAGCCTACAACAAACAGTGTCACGGTACATGCTCACTAAGGAATACTCTGTCAATGATAAGGATAGTTCATTCAGTGCTACTATCATAACTTTCAGAGATTCATACGGGATAAGGGAGCAAATCCTGCTTACTCAATCCCTTTTGGAGAACTACAATACTGAAATGAAGATAGCCCTGATCAGAGCAGAGCCGCTGTTTGTAATCAGCCGCCTTCACTACCACGCATTTAAATATAATAGTTGTATGTACCAAAGTGCCAGAGTTTGACATGAATATCAATCTCTTTCAATTAGAGACTGCGCAGGTCTATAATACTGGCATGTAGCTATATTTGATCAATGTTGCGCGATTTCAGTGAAGGTAGTGTTTATCCGGGTATTTTGGTCCACCAAGAGTACCACACACTGTATGTACAACATATCACTCGAGCTAGCTCAGATGATCCAATATACACAATGAGCGGGGTACTTGTACAAACCACTTTCAGCCCAGAATCTCTACTGCAAGCCGAATTTCTTGTTATGCATTGTTTATCTCTTGGGGAGGTGAGAAAGAAAGAAGACTTGGATACCAATGAATGACTCACTGTGTGTACCCCACACATCTTAGTTCCTCTAGTCATATTGCCGTACTGGACTGTACTTTCAAGTCATGTGCGTAGATCATCCACGATACGAGATCAAGTCTTGGTATACGGGTGTTGACGGCTCCGCTTTGATGCACGCGGAACGCGCCACGTGGTCCCGTGCCGATACCGTAGATCATCGTATGCATGTGTCAAAGCCGCCGCTTTCATTACCCGTCACTGTCTTGCAATAGAAGAACTCGTAGGCAGTAGTGTCTTGATATAGTGCTATATTTGCATCTTATGGGCGGGGACGAACATCGCACATTGTGGCTAGCAACGGGCCGAACCGCACCAAAGCATCACTATATTGACTCGGGTGGAAACCAAAGCGAGGCGTTTACCCGTCAGGCCGAACTATCTAGTACCTCACGATGCAGCAAAGTAACCATTCATCTCCATAGCAATGACGAGCCGCTCCATGGAGTTTTCCTCTGCCGTGCCTCTCCCCTTGCCATAGCTTTGCTTGCCTGTCAAGCCTCGACACACACTGAAAAACACTCGTATCTTACCCCTCAACTTGGCATAAAGACTCTTGACACTTTCTTCGCTTCCATGTGTCTTTGAATTTTGCATCTTGGAAAAGAGAAGGATGTGCTCGAATATTTCTTCGACAAGCGCCATGATCTTGCGCTGGCGCTTGCGAAGCAACAGTGCAAAGAGAATACTGTCAAGGCACTTTTCGTGGGCATCACGCAACGAGGCAACGCCTTCTGTAACGCGCACACCTAGCTCGCCAGCTATATCTTCCTGGTTGAGACGAGCTTCGACTTTGGAGACGAAGCATTCGTACTCATTCCAGGGCTCGGCAATCCCAGTCTGGAAAACGTAGTTGGTCAGTGCAATCACGAAGTGGTATGCTTCCATCCTCAAGTATCGAGAGTCGCGATCAGGGTACTCGCGTGGCAGATGGGAGACTACAAAGAGCATGCGCAATAGCCGCAGTAAGAACTTGAATATGTAGTCGTACTTGTCCAGTGCGGTGGTCGTGATCACAAGGTTCAGTGGAGGCGGCGCCACGTATTGCAGTCGTAGAAAGTCCAGTGCAGGTAGGGCGTCTGGATCCATGACCTTTTCTTGCTCTGCCTCGGTGAGATTACGAATGGCAAAGTTGAGCTGCCCCGGAAGTTCGTCGTTGTCTCTGTTGTGCAAGTGTGTTTTGGGTGCGGATATCTGGCCGTCTTTTTGTGTGGATTGAAAGAGTGCAGAAGAGTAGTAACTTTCACTCAGTACCCCTCTCAATGCCAATCGCAGTTCTGAACTCGCCGGTGGCCATGACTTGCGGGAGCCCAGCTGCAAGCCCATTTGCACTCCACTACGCATTCTTCCTTTGTGTCGCTCAGCGCTTTCGCGATTTGGGTCAAAGAGAGCCGTTGCTAACAGTGAAGAAAAGACACCGTCACCAAGTAAGTGGTACTGCCGCTGCAAGGACAAATGCAGGCGCAGTTGATGGGAACGGAAGAACAAACGAACTGTGGCTGCGTTCACCAGCTTTGCTTGTGCCCTGATTAGTGGGCGAAAAGACAAGGTGGATGCTAGAGACATTGGCGGTGAGAATGTGCTCGAGTTTGCCTCGTCTTTCTCGCGAGTCGCGTCGAGAATGCTTTCCATGAGAAGCTGCAACTCATCAGGCAAAGCCTCTGAAGACACCTTGGGAGCGGCATCCATCGTTTGAATGGATTCTTCAAAGTAACGATCAAGATTCTGTGTGTCAACTGAAAGCTCTGCAGCTGGCGCTGGTGTAGATGGCGCAGGAAGGTTTTCTACAGCGTCGGCGTGGCCCGCACCAAAGGCCAACAGTGCTTGCCTCAGCCTCTCCTCATAGGCTTTTGCTTTCTCTGCTAATTTCTCTACTTGCTGCCACTGAAAAGCCCACTCCATATCTGGGGGCTGAACAGCCAATCCGTCTAAGCGAGCAAGTGGGTGATGCGGATGCTGTGTCTTTAGGAAGCGAAGACTGTTTCCAGTCTCGAATATCATATTTCCATCTTCTGGAGATATGAATCTCGGCATCATTTCAGATCTGTATACATACTCAACCGCTGATGTATCACCAGCAGTCTCTTCTACCGTCACGAAGCTGTCACGTTGCCAGATGGGCAAGGCTGCCTGCTCTTTTCGTATGCCCATCCATTCTCCAAGCAGCTCCAAGCTCGGTCTAGCCACTTGACAGAGCAACTGGCATGACAACTGGCGGAGCTGATCGTCTCCCTCTTCGATTTCCAAAAGACGGTGATGCAGAATGGAAGAGAGTTGCTCGTTAGTCTTTGCGTGCTTCACAGCATCAACCATGCGCGCAACATGTATTAGAATGCTTCGAGGCTTCGAAAATTGGCGCTGTAACTGAATCAAAGACCGAATCTTGGAAGACTGTTTTCCCAGGGCATGTTCCAGACTGGCGAGAATGCTTGACACAGACGTAGCCAGGGCAACCTTCGCGGGTATGGATGCAGCAGAAGCGAAAGTACGCTCGGCAAATGATCGCAAATACAGAAACGTGTTGCCGGTATGGGTGAAATAGGCAATGAAGCTCTGGGCAACCTGCAGACTCAGTCCAGACGCTCGCCCCTGGAGGACGGTAGGCTCAAAGGATTTCGACTTGGGGTTGAAGCGAAAGAGGATAGATGAGCGGCCCAGTCCCAGGTTCCAGAGCGACTGTAGGAGAACGTCGGCTTTGAGTATCTTCCCAGAACTTTGATTCTCGCCATCGCGTACTAGTGTGGCATCAAACGCCTCGGGGCCATGTTCGGTAAGGTATGGTGACGGAGTTTCGATGTTCTGCCTCTTCTCAAAAGACTCCCATGTGTAGAACAAGACATCTTTGTTGGCGGGCCCTTGCTCAAGCGCTATCTGCCATACATCTTCGTCGGGCTCGAGGGGCGGCGTGTCAATGACGATACTGGACTCATCCAAACTCTCCAGGTCCGGCAAAGGGCCAAATTCGAATGTGTCAAGGTCTGGCAGCCGCAACTCATGTTCAAGGTCATGTTTGGGTGCATATGGATGGTCGAAACGGATGGCAGCGACTAGGGCAGGTCAGCAAGACGCGTCTCCATGGAGGGTTTAGGGACGCGACGGCTCACTGTCTAGCTGCAGCGGGGTGAAGAGCGATGACTCTTCTTTAACGTCAAAAAAGGAAGATTGCTCCCACAGGCGATCGCTACTGAACACATTGTGAATCGAATCGCCCGCTTCCATGGCGGCGGCACAGTCGAGTAGTCGGGTAGGAGGGGTATGACGCTGTTCCTGTCTGGACTGGGGGGCGCTCAGCCCTACGCACCTGCAGCTTCGCGTCGCGTATCCATTTTCTCACGCATTCCCGCTCACCCTTCCACAATCACACCGTCATCGCTATTCACTCGCGGGAAATGCCTCCTCGGAAAAAGGCAAAGGCCAGCGCAGCCTCGACCCCGCTGGGTGACACCCAGCCAAAGACGCCCCAGGACTCGGGCGCTGCGCAGGCGCAAGATGAGATTCTCAGCGACCCATGGGCCGACGAGCAGGAGACGCAGCTCCTCAAGAGCATGATGAAGTGGAAGCCCACCGGCCTGCACAAGCATTTCCGTATGATTAGTATTCACACCGATATGCGCTCGCATGGCTTCGCGGGAGAGGATGCACCCCACACGCGCATCCCCGGCATCTGGAAGAAGTTATCGCAGTGGTACGACCTGGATGCCCTCGACACACGCGAGAACGAATTTGCCTTTTCCGACGAGCCAGACCCGCTAGACCCCGACGACGCTGCCAACCTGCCCGAATTCGAACTACCCGAAGAGGAATTTGGTGAGATGATGTGGCGGAAGCGCTTCCATAGCCCAGATTCGGTCGTAGCTTCATCGCCGCCCATGGTTCCGACAGACGAGTACAAGGACATTTATGCGCCAGGAATCGGCCTGCTCAAAGACCTGCCCGATGGCGTGCGCTCACAAAAGGCGGAGAGCGTGACGGAAGCAACGTCCACACCAAAGAATACCAAAGGCACACGGCCGGCCAGGGCTGCAAAGAGCGCAAAGAGCTCCAGGTCTGCAGCTAACTCGGCAAGGAACACCAAACCGAGGAGCACCGTCTCCGAGTCTGCTGAGGAAGAAGACGAGGATGAGGACGAAGAAGAATCCAGCGTCGAGTCCGAAGAAGATAGCGCGCCGACCACGCGGAGAACCAATCGCGCGAAGCCCAAGCCGGCGCCAAAGCGAACGAGGAAGAGGTAGATGGGTAGATTAATCATGGGTACGGCGTTTGGGCATTATAAATACCCGCATTCCTCCTAGTCATGACAGCCTTTGCCGGATAGCAGAAGGTGCTTGAATACGAGGAATGCATTCTATTTCATTACAAACTTGGCTCATCGCGATAGCACGCATACGGAGGCCGATAGGAATGAACTACCGTACGAGCTGAAAAGATGCATATCATAGAAAGTCAGCATCCGAGGACGACAAAATGCCAAGCTATCACATTGACATCGTCACAGCATGGGCATTCACGGTTCAAAGGCCGCGCTAGACATCGACCAGCTACCTCTATGGGAGTTACTGTAAAACAGGCCACCAACTTCCCTTCCCGAATGGGACAACTGCAGTAGTCTTGCGTTCCACAGCCAGCCCACCAGATGTCAAGATGAAGCCAGAACGTACTTCAGCGGACAAAGCGGCGTTTATCAAGTAGAAGCACAAAGCTGGGTTTTGCTAGAGCTGACTTGTTAGTTCAAGATTATGTTGAAAGGCCGCCTTTTACTGCTAGATCCCAGCTCATGTCCAAGGTCTGAGCCTCAAATGCATAGCCTGCTTTGCCATATCGATTGATTGTCTGACGAGACCAGCTTGGATTATCCATCCCACAATCGGAACAGAAGCATTCATGTATGCATATGCCGTCCATTCGATAAAACTGGCAATAAAAAATTGTCCATCAAAATCATCCATCAACATTGATAGCCAGTCCTACTATGAATCTATTCTTTGAGAGATCAAATAGTATATCCATTATGTGATTTGTCTCACGGAGAGATTTTGTTTACAACATGCTGTAGTATTAACCCTTTGTGTTGTGAACAATTGGTTTGAGAGGATGATTGTTAACCTAGAAGAATGTCGTGGTATTGGGATTACAAGCAAGCACGTATTGATGAGCCAATGACAATGCACGAATCTATGGTACGGGGTGCCGGCTATACCTTCCCCCACCGACACAAGCACGATCTCCTAACAAACAAGCTATCTGACGCAATCGAATACTATATAAAATACGATGTCCCATAGTTACCGCTACATTCAAACTCCATGACCAATATACCCTCCTTCAACAGAATGTCAGCAGGATTATCATCCAAGCTCAGTTATCTGTGGAGCAAAAGTCCGGTAGTAGCCGCCATGAGCGCCGATTGGTCAATAACTGTTGTTAGTATGACACCAAAGGGCGTGCTACAACGCCCAGAATGCAGGTTGCATCAAAGCATGCTCGCAAATTGACCAGTCATCATATGATTGACTCACCGTCATTTGGATATATAGTTGAGGCCCGGAAGGTCTTCCAATATCACAAGTAGTATCCTTTGCTACAAAGACTTCTCCCTATCATGACGTCAAACGCAAAGTACGGTGTTCCCGACACTAAGACGAAGGATGGCCTTTGGTTTGGAAAGGAGCTCCGAGACGAGGCGTTTCTCTTCGACAGAGGATTCCTGAACTTGAATCATGGTATATCAAGCCATCTCATGTTAAAGCTCCATCGATCGCGACATCCCTTTAACAAATCTCAGGCTCCTTTGGCACATACCCGCGTACTGTACAGGACAGGTTCCGCGCCTTCCAAGATGCTTCTGAGGCCCGACCCGACCAATTCATCGTCTACGACTATCCTCGGTATCTAGATGAAGCACGAGAAGCCATGGGCAAGCTTCTCAACACACCCTCTTCCACTCTAGTCTTTGTTCCCAACGCTACGACAGGTGTAAACACCGTTTTGCGTAATTTGACTTTTACCCCAGGCGACCACATTCTCATGTTCAGTACCATTTACGGGGCTTGTGAGAAGACAGTGGCTTACATCACTGAGAATACGCCCGCCCAGTCTGTCAAGGTGGAGTACACCTTTCCCGTCGAGGACGACTGGCTCGTTGCGGAATACGAAAAGAAAGTTAAAGAGGTTGAAGCTAAGGGTGGAAAAGTCAAGATAGCAATCTTCGATACTGTAGTCAGCATGCCTGGTGTGCGTCTACCATTCGAACGCTTAACAGCCAAGAGTAAAGAGCTGGGTGTATTGAGTTGCATCGATGGAGCGCACGGTGTCGGACATGTTGAGATTGATCTGGGTGCCCTGGATCCTGATTTTTTCGTGAGCAACTGCCACAAGTGAGTTCTTCATGTCCCGCTCTCACGCATAGGCTGATGTGAGAAACAAGATGGCTTCATGTCCCCCGTGGCTGCGCAATCTTCCACGTCGCACACAGGAACCAAGCCATGATCCGCAGCACTCTGCCCACTTCTCACGGCTTCTTGCCTAAGGGCGCACAATTCGTCTCGCCGTTCCCCAAACCCTCGTTTACCAAGCCAGGCGCAGAGCAAAACACATCTGAGCAATCCGCATCTGTGAAACTTGAAAAGCCGGCCTTCATTGCAAACTTCGAGTACGTAGGGACCATTGATTCGAGTCCATACCTGTGCATCCCCAAGGCGTTGGAATGGCGAGAAACCATCGGCGGCGAGGCTATGATCCGCAAATACTGTCATACACTTGCGCAGGCGGCTGGAAAGCACGTAGCGTCTGTTCTTGGAACGGAAGTGCTCGAGAACAGCACGGGTACCATGGGCCAGTGCTGCTTGTCCAACGTCCGGCTACCTATCTCGCTGGACAAAGTATTCCATACCGCGGCGAATAGTGGTATCGACAAGGATGACGTGGGTATCAAGGTGAGGGATTGGATGAAGAAGCTGAGTAGCGAAGAGTACGACACATTCATCATGGTGTACTGGTATGCGGGATCTTGGTGGTCACGACTGAGCGCGCAGGTGTACCTCGAGATGCAGGACTTTGAGTGGGCAGCCAAGACGCTCAAGGAGATGTGTGAGAGGGTTGAGAAGGGGGAGTGGGTAGAAATCAAGGGCAATTTGTAGTGCTGTATGGTGTGAATCCCCCGCCAAACAGTATTTTCATAGCCGAAGACTAAGTCGTGATGTTGAGTCATGGTGTACCACCAAATGCCTCTTCCTTACTACCTTATCCCCTTACATCTTCCCATCCATCCAGGATTCTATTCCATGATCCCCATCATACTCCAATAGGCCTCAACCCAATCCTTTTCCTACAAGTCCTCTAGACTCAATACCGAGGCTTCCCAGCACAAGCACTGAACATCTCCCCGCAGTCCTTGCACTACCCATCACATGTCAGCAACACCCTCCATAGCGAGACAAGAGAACAGAAACATACCTCATTCCCCTCGTGCCGAAACAAATGACACACATGCTGCGCACACGTCTTCTTGCAACCCTCCTGACCCGGTGTATGTCCGTTCTATCTCCCAATGTGTCGTTAGCCTTTCTTCTTTTTCTTTCTCTCTTCTCGACGAGAGGATGGGGGACGGGGACATCACTATCTCACCTCGACACAAAAGTTGAAGAGCTGAATGCAAACATCGCAGTTGGTAGTACCGCGCTGCTCGATCGCAGTCGCAGCAACGATGGTCGCAAGGAGTAGCGCGATCAAGCCTGTTAGAAGCATAATTCGCAAAGGTGAAGTCGTAGTATGTATGAAGAAGGATATTCGAATGTATGCAAGGTACTCAGTTACCAGATTGAGCGACAAAGTAATAGAGTTTTATGTCAGAGGTAGACGCAGCGGTGAGAAGTGACGACGCCGTCCGTTTACACACACACACACACACGTGAGCCCGATGCCGCTCATTGCGCTAGGTAGAGCCCATCGAGTAAGTGAAGCCCGTTTGTTCACGCCGAGGGTGCGCAAACGGAGAGATAGCGTGTGCGCATGACGCTTCTGGTTCGTCTGTGTGACATCTGCATTCACCTTTTTCTTTCCCTACCACTACTATTATGGACTTACCCCGCTGTACGGTCGACTCGTGCGCATCGTAGTACAAAGGTAGTGCGGGGGAAGAGATATCTTCGAGGATATGAAGTGTAGTAGTCAGCGGCTGCGAGAGACGTATCAAAGTCGTTGTAATTAGCCCTACGGTTACTCCAGTGTCCGAGTAAGATGAGCGGAGGGAGACATGGTATAGGTCGATCAGATTCCCGACACACCCCTTGCAATCTCCACAAAGAGACAAAAAGGGCGCACGAGCGCGTAATCTGCTGCTTGGGTGTGTACTGCGGAAGCACCGGCCAAGGGCTCGCAGTGTAGACCCCTGCTTTGGCAGACCAGTGGACTTGAAGTTACACAAGGAAAAACATCAAGTGAGCAAAAGGGGCGACGAATTGATCAAATACATTGAATTGTTTGAAATGTTTTGGAAATATCTCTCTCTTTCTTATATAATGTTTTCTTTTTTCTTTCTCGAACTTGTGTTCTGCGCTGCTAACAGTGGGGGAAGGGGGAAGAAACTCTCATCGCCAGGATAGGGAGATATCGAGAAAGGAAAAGTGGAGGGGGGAGGTGTAGGAGGAATAGGAGTGATTAGTAGGGATGAGAGAGATAAACGGCCCGCTACACCACACACACACACGCCCTAACCAAAATTATGTACAAATATGTATAAAGTGGAAGGGGTATCCAAGCGAACGTAATCTTCATAGTAGTTTAAACCTCTTTTTTTTATTCCTAGGGGATAAGAACTTTGGAGTTTAAACATGAAAAAATATAACGAAATTTTCAATTTAGGAAAAGGTTGAGGGAGTTTGTGGAGGGAAGAGAGAGATGAGTAGGTTGGATTAAATGGTACGGACACCACGAGCCAACTCAGCTCTTACACGCCTCCTGTATTGATCGCGGTATTGGATACGGCCGTATGTTCCGAAGCCGACGGCAAGGAAAAAGAAGAAGGCCCAGACTGAAGTGACGACGAGGCCGATGGGGAAGAAGGCCAAGGCGGTTCCGGGGACGACAAATGGCGCAGCAGAGGCGACGGCAGCAGATGCTGATGCGGCCGCTTGAGGATCGGCGTTGGTAGGGGCGGTGCCGGCGCGAGAAAAGATACCGTTGACGAATGACGCTTCTTGAGATGAAAGCGTAGTCTCGACATCCCGACCAGTAACAGGGTTCTTGGCGGCGAGATCAATCTGGGGAACGAGAAGAGGCTGTAGCGATTCTCTGTGATATGGTTAGAAGACGTATCACGACAACAAAGCGTTGTCACTTACTGGGTCATGGCTGAGCCCATGAGGTTCTCGTTGATCCTTCCAACATACATAAGAACCTTCAACTGTGTCATGCCGTTGATGTCCTGCCTCTCAACCAGCTTGCCTTCACTGATTGACGCGACAACCTCTCGCTTCGCAAAGTTGCCTTGCATGTTCTGTACGGTTGCGCCAAGGTAGGATAGAGTCATGCTCACATCGGCGGCAGTGACGCCAACCCATGGATCAATAGGAGCCGAGACATTGTACATTCGGAGTTCGGCCTGGAAGACACCAGTCGTGTTGTCGAGGAAGGGTAGGTTGTAGCAGACGGCGATTCCACTTGGGTTTGATGCTTGGCCGTTGAGGTTGCTTAGGGTCCTCATGCATGCCGTCCTTGTCTGCTCCTCCCATTGAGCCAAGTTCACATTCGATGCATCACCAGTCGACGGTGTTAATGAGGCGAGTGGTGCAGTGTCGGCAGGGTTTGCGTCTTGTCGTCGAGTAAGGGTGGCCATGCGCCCTGCGTCCCGTCGAAGTACCTCCTCCATATCCAGACCCGGCTGAAGAAGAGCGTTCACCTGACGACCCTTGAAAGCAGTTGCGTGTCCAGCAGCAAGCAAAGTGCCAACCAGGGCGCGTGTGAAGAACATAATGGAGATGTATTAGTCGACGGTGAGTATTAAAGTCGGTAGTGTTAATATGGCTGGCTGCCCAGCAGCGTTGGTGCTGAAAAAAAAAGAGTGGAAGTGAAGAGAAGAATGAGGGCGCAAAAGTTTCTCACCGAGCAAAGGAAACGGGCATCGGTAGTGTCATTAGCAATCAGATTAGAAGAAGGGAAGGGCGAAGCGGCAGTCACAGCATGAAGAAACGCGGTGCGGAAAACGCATGCGCGTGTGGATCGGGTGGACGTGGTGTTAGTAATGGCGTGACTAGCTCGGGCGCCAGACTCGCAAAGCAACACCGAGCCCTGCTGAAGCTCGCATAAGGGAGTTGAGACGACATGTGCTTGAAGCTGTGACGGGTGGCACCAAGATTTCCATGCGAGGAAGTGACGGCAATAGGGAATGAGCCGGAATTAGCATTATGGGGCCCGATCTGGGGCCAGCCAGCAGGGCTTGAGCTCGGAGGTCGAGCAGTTTGCGGATGGGAATATAGGCAGCATGATGATACTGGACTCCTTGAGACAATTGGTGTTGAGGTCTGGAGCTGGGCAACGGTGCTCAAACTAGGGGCGCTTCAGAACTGCGCTAGGAGCTCACGTGACTCCGCTCTCCGCACCAATGAGCGTCCGCCGTGCCACCTCTCCCGGGCCTGTGGTTTCAGCCGGGGGCCGCTGAAGAGGGTCCTGAGCCGACCTCAGGCATCTTTTGAGCCTCAGCAGGGCTTTGTGCACCCCCCCCCCTGGCCGTCATCTCGAAGCTTGTACGAGCCCAAACTTGACACGGGGGGGAACGCCCGCTGTCAATGTGGGCCGTCAGTGGCTCTCGCAGGCGTATCGCCAGGGCGTATGTATGAGAGTGCGAGTGTGTAGTGTAGTGTATAGTATACGCTCACTCACCACCAACGGTCCGTCTCCACTACCAGCCACCTGCCACCAGCCACGGATGCAGGGTGAGATGTCGAGGGACGTCATGCCGAAGCCACACACGGAGATACGTTCTTCCCTGCCGGCCACCGCCCAGAAGTACCGGTGAGCCGCGTGACTCGGAAGCTTGTGTCGTCTGCACCCATTCTTACGCGCCACACACATCCACCACACCAGCAACGTGTCGGCTTAAATCCCCACAGCGACGGCACTGCCCTTGCGTCCCGTCTGCCGTCCATCTGTGTCTGTGTCGTGCACAAGCTCCTACACAAATTGTGCCCGCAATCGTCATGGCCAGCACCCAGGCACGCGGCCGGCAGCCTCTGCTGGCTTCGGAACGGATCGCATGCATCCATCTACTTACATGTCAAGATGCCGGGTGATCTGGCACCATACGGCAACGCCTGCGCGCGAACATATGCATATCCAATGCCTTTGTCCTCGAAGGCGACTCTGAGGCGGCCACGTTCGCCTGCATACTGCTAACCCTCATGGGTTGCGCTCGTGCCCAGCCTGCAGTCGCCCAACACATACACCCACCGAAGAAGGCCATATATTGTCGCCCTCCACTAATACGTTAGGAAACACGCGCTGCTTGTCTGCCAGCACATCAAAAGCCTCTAGCCCGACGCTGAGGGCAGCCTTACTGTGCCCTGTCCGCGTCCGACCAGACTGACGCTGCCCGAAGGCTGCCGCTGTACTTCTTCCGTGGACAAGGGCTCCTGGTCCCGAACTTCTCTTCAGTCCAGCCTCTCGCATTCCTCACTCTCTCGTGCTGCTTCTTGCTATTTGCTTTTGATTCTGCATTCTTTTGCAGTCTCGACACGCTTGACTTGACCCTCGCTGTTAACCCCCCGGCTATATCCACATCCGCCCACTCTGCTATAGCCCACCACTTGGCTCCCCCCGTCACTTGCCCAACTCCGTCATATCCAAACACTGCAGCCATGCAGCACGCTTCAAACTCTCCATGGCGCACGCCTGCGATGGAGTACCCCAAGCCTCAGCATGGTCTGCAGCATACCATATCCATGGTCAACCTCCAAAATGACCAGTCATGGTACAACAGTCGCGATGCTTCGTCTCCAGCGACATCGTCTGTTTCATCTTGCACTAGTCGGAGCACCACGCCCACAAAAATGAACAACAACCCATGGTCCAATGTGATGACCAGCCCGGCTTCTACATACTCGAATAAATCTACAGATTCCTCGTCGCCCAAAAGCAGCCCAGACCGCACTCCCCAGTACAGTCGTTCCACAACGCCTCTCGCCCCCCAACCAATACGAATCATAAATGCGGTAGCTGGATTTGCACCATTGTCTCCGCCTCCATCGGCAAACGGAGAATCGTTCAGAAACGGCGATTACCCCGGCTCGCCTAATCCATATCGCCAACCTCTCCCTCCACCTCCCCCGCTAGTGCCCTTGGTAAATGGGTTTATCAATACATCTATCCTGTCATCTCAGGGCCAGTCATTGTCTGGATGGTTTTACGAGCTTGTCCGAAAGCAAGGCTGGGATGCCGGCCTGGTAAAGAAGATTTGGCAGTGGACCCTGTCAAACCCCAGGCTTGCGATACTTTTGTATGTATGCGACGACGTGGCATCGTGGCGACAGGCTTCCTTCTTCGACCTGAGAGATGAAAGCTTGCCATTCCCCGAGGAACGCCTCCAAGGTATCGTAGCAAACGCACACAAAGTTGTCGAGGAGCAATGGCGCGCTACGTCCAAGGAACTACCATTGAATGGAGGTCACGTGGACTTCACTACCAGGGAAACGCTTCCGCTGCAGCACCTGAGTCTTCTCCGATCATCGCGCAACTCTGAAAAGAGTGTGGACCGTATTCGGATGCTCGGCAACGACGACCGTGTTTTGGTTCGAAAGCGGTTTGTCACCGCTCGTCCAGCTCAGAAAGTCGCACTACTGGAGCAGATCCTCCGTTTCAGACAGTTTGAACACAAGAACATTGCCAAGCTGCTTTGTTCCTATGCCCAGCCAAACCATGTGGGTATCTTGACGGAAAAGGCACAGTACAGTCTGGACGACTTCTTAGCGCTGCCTGGCAGCGACCCGGGCCGTTCCAAGTTGCTTGTGGACTGGATGCAGGATTTATCGTCTGCACTTGAATATCTGCATTCACAGTCCATCTGCCATCGCAACATTCGACCACGCAAAATCTTGATTGATGGAGCGCGTGTCTTTTTTGCGCCTTTCGACATTGGTCAGAGCGTTGACGCGTTCAGTCCAACAATGGCCGAGACACTACGAATTGACCAGCTGAACACAATCATGCAGGACCAGTCGTATGTTTATGCCGCACCAGAAGCCATCCACACACACTCGCGTGGAAAGAGGATGGCAGACGTCTTCTCACTTGGATGCGTGTTTCTGTCGATGATGACCGTAGCGCACGGTCAATCACTGTCGGGTTTCGCACAGCACAGAGCAGCTTCAACGCAAGACACGTCTTTCCACGCACACCTTGACCGAGTAGCAAGCTGGAGGAACCGTTTACACGCAACCACTACTTCGAGTCTCCGAACAGGACTCATTGGATCTGGTAGAAAGCAGAGGCAACTTAAAGCAGAAGCGGAGTGGCTCAGCATCATCGAGAAGATGATCCTGCCCCGACCAAAAGAGCGAATCAAAATGAGCTACGTCCTTGCCAGTCTAAACAGCGGCAAAGTCACAGGCGGCCGACGCCGAAGCTTAGACGGCGGCGGCTTCAGCGGCCAAACCGCTGCCTCCCTCGGTCTCAACAACGGCACCTCAACCGCCACCCTCGTCGACATCTCGGAGAATACGGTTTCTGCACCTGTTGCACCTGCGCCCCGCAAGCCCGAACTCAGCGTCTTTGACGGCTACTTCCAAACCCAGACGCGTCGCATTGAACCTGCTGGGGGATGGTAAAGAAAATGACATTTTCAATCAGATACTATCCCCAGAGAAAGAAGAACGGAGATTGTTCAAACATGTATACCGCCAAGATGATACTCGGCGGAAACGTGTATCGACTAATTTTCTGTCCCCCAAAACTTTAACGGTTTTTTCTTTGAGGGACGGTGAGGCGGACGGGTTCCTAAAACGTTTTGTTTTCTTCTCGGGTGACAAACGTTCCGAGGTGGGTGGAGGTTGCAGTTGAAACACGACAGGTCTTCCTTCTTCCCTTTTTTTGGGGGGGCAGCCAAAAACTGTCGACTTTGGCGTGACGAGGGAACGAGGAAGAGGAATGGAATGGAAGTGTCTTTTATGTGCCAACGGCGAATAAACTTGAGCACTTGGAAATGAATCTTTTGCGACGACCTTTGTTTTTTCCTTCTCGAGCACGCACGGGATTCTTTTTTTTCGGCTTCAAAGTATCAAGCGTCTTCTTTTGAGCTTTCTTGCGACTTACCACGCGTATATATCTTTTTTTTCTTCTTCTTCTTCTTCACCACCTTTTTTCATTTCTCTTTCACGATTACATGGTCAATATATCAGTCGGACATTTGATACCCACCTTGCTTCCTTTGTCATTTCGGCTGTTTTTTTTTCATCTTTACTTTCTTACGACTCTTTTATCATAGTTCTTCTTTTGAGCTTAGTCCGTAGATTGAGAATAGTTGCAGCAATTCTTTTCCGTTATAGACAGCAATGAATGAAGCCCTTTTTACTCTATTATGTGTCGAGGACAAAGCAATCAAATTGGTATCACAGGCAAGACACTAGACCCGGAACAGATCATACACACACATCATGGCAGCATGAGGATAGGTTCTATGAATGAGTTTTGTATGCTACAGCAACACGAGGGCGTAATTTTCCCCCAAAGAGAAAACCCCCACCACCCAACGTGTCCAGTTCACACTAAATCACCAAGACCTATATCCAAATCTTGTCCAATACAGCTCAATGTCTAGCCGGCTCCCTAACCCGCATGCTCGACAATCTCACTGACAAGCTTGCCATCCTGAACATAGCTCCGGATCTGTTCTGGTAGCGGGTTTTCTACATAGTCATCTTCGGTTGGCAGGTTGATGTTGACGCTGCTGCACTTGCTGGTAAAAACCTCAGTTGCTAATGAGTCCTTGGAGAGGTATATGGTGGCGCCGTCGACCTGGTCGAGCAGAATAGTAGGCAGGGTCCCAATGACTTGGAGGGCAAAGTTGGGGCACTTGATCACATCGACTGAGCTGACCATGGAGTCGATGATGAGAGATGTGCGTGACGAGTTGTCGAGGGAGAGGGCATTGGCCTTGCCGTTGATGCGGATAGTCGTGTTCTTGCAACGGGAAATGAGGATGGAGTGGTTGATCTCGGCATCAATTTCAATCATTTCGCTCGGCGAGTCAAAATTGTCCTGGCAAAATGTTAGCATCCAGACGATGCGTCACTTGGGTAAAACATACTATTATCCACTTGTTTCCGTCCAGCTCCTTCTTTGGGGGCTTCTTCGTCCGCATGCTTTCCGGTTTCTTTGCCTTGGGTGGTGCAGGGCTCTTACTCCTCAGACTGCCGGTACTATCGCTACGTGAAGGGACTGGCGCGCTTGCTCGCAATGACGGGTTCTTATGTGTCATTTGGCTCTGGTCAACCTTGCGAAGTCCCTTTGTTACGTCTGAGCCCTTGTTGAGCTCACCAAAAACAGCATTCATATCAGGTGCAGCCTTCTTAGCTGGGGGCGCGGCACCAGGTGGTGGTGGTGGGCCTGGTGGTGGGGGAGGTGGTGGGACGCCTCCTGCTGGAGGAGCGGGTATGCTGGATCCGCCAGAGATTTGCTTTGCAGCTTCCTTGGCGTCGATGCCATTGCTGTTCCAGGCTACACCGGTGGTGTGGTGCTTCTTTGCGTATTCGGCGAGGGCTTTAAACAACTTGTAGTAAGCTTGAACCCACTTGACATGGACTTCACCCTCGGGTCTGCATATGTCAGCTACGTGCCAAACCAAGATTGAGGGGAAAGCCGTACTTGTCGCGATACTCCTTAAGCACCTTATTGCCGTACATCTGAGCTCCGCCAACCAGCTCGTTGATGTGCTCATGGGGCTTCATGCCTCCGCCCTGGCCAATGGTAACCCAACCAAGAGATCCCACACCGTCGGCAACCATAGAGAGCGGGTCCTTGAGAGAGGGTTCTCGGTTGCTCTGTCTGAACTCATCCGTCTTCTCCATGTTTGCCTGGAGGTCCTTCAGAAGCTCCATCAGGGTGCGGTCGTCGGGCTTCTTGGCCTTGTTGGCGATGAAGAGGAACTGACGCTCGGCAGCGAAAGCACCTTCGACTGCCTTGGACTGGCCCTCGATGACGGAACCCAACTTTCCACTCAACTCCAGCCAGTTCTTGAGCTCCGAGTTGACCAGCTCATCGAAGGCCTCAATTGCTGGGGGCAACGCCGCCTCGGCCACTAGCTTGGGGGTGCTTGCATTGGTATTTGATTGTGTGGCGCCAGGAGTGGCACTTGTCGAGGCTCCATTGAAGCTGCCAAGTCCATCGCTGCCGGCTGGGAGGGCTGAACTGGCAATGTCTTCGAGACGTGAGGTAGCGGCTTCAAGCCTGAGGATCATGGAAGTCAGCACATTGTCTGCTTCGATACGAATCTGCCCAGGACGGCCCAGGACGTGTGACTGATTAGGGCCATCGGCCATTTTCTGAAGTAGTTGTAGGGCAGGGCAGGGCGGGGAGGACCTGGCTGGTGGTATGGTATGATGGGAGGGGCAGCGCTGTGTAGACACAGAGCTGTGGGGCCTGAGGGAAGAAAGTTTGGCAGCAACTCACCGCTTGATCAGTGTCGTCAGATTATTCATGTTGTTGGCCATGCGGGGAAGGCGCGGTGGAGCGTTTGTATGGCAGGCAGGAGCGTTTGCTTGGGCTAGCTTCAGGCTCGGGGAAGGAGGGCAGGTCACGGCGCCCTGCAGCTCGGGGAACGCTTCGAGCGTGTGGAAGACGACGATTGGCTATGGGGAGATGGCAGTCGAGCCTGGATCCTGGTGAGCAGAGCTATTGAGCAAAAGATTACACGACGGCGCAATTGAAGATCCAAGGTCGACCTGTCCAGGGCGCATGGGCGCATGGCCACGGCTGCCCACGTTGCGCTAGCCGTCTGCAGCCAAGCGTAGTCGGGCGGCCGACTGCACGTCAGTGGTCAGTGGTCTACTGACTACTGACTACTGACATACTTATTACTTACACATCACCTTAGCCGACTTCGTAGCCTCCAAAATGGCCGACCATGGCAGCAATATAGACTTTTGCACCCTAGGCATGTTCATCATCGGTATGCTCTGGATACTCGATGCGGACGCGGCAGTACACTAAATGGTCCAAGATGAGATTGAATTCCCCCCACCAAAACCCCCGGTCAAGGACATTGTCGGAGGAGCAGGAACATACTCCGCACTAGGTGCACGCATCTTCTCTCCCCCGCCCCAGTCACGAAGCGTGGGCTGGATTGTAGATTGCGGATCAGACTTTCCTCACCAACTACGCGACTATATTGCGCAGTGGGACACTGGGGTGCTAATGCGAGAAACGCCTGACCGGCTGACTACGCGTGGATGGAATGGCTATGTGGGTGGCAACGAGCACCGAGGTGCGTGCAACCCACGTTAGTGTATTTGCAATCTTGACCAACATGTGCAGCTTTCCGATACCTGACGCCCAAGCTGCGTCTAGACCATCAGGCGCTTCAAGGCACGCCATTGCTTTGGTCCAAGTCCTTCCACTTGATCTGTTCACCCTTACGCTGCATTGACCTGGTGGAAAACATCCTCGCACTACGCAAGCAACAAGACAAGTCGGCTGAGGCGCGTCGTCCAATCTTCATTTGGGAGCCTGTGCCTGATCTGTGTACAACCGATGAGTTCGATAACTGTCTAAAAGCACTCAAGTACATTGACATCATTAGCCCTAATCATGGTGAGCTTGGCGGCTTCTTTGGCAAAAACACAGATGGCCTAGATCAAGTCGACTACCGAACAATTGAGGACTTGACCAGTCAGTGGTTGGATAGTGGCATCGGGCCAGACGGGAAGGGAGCAGTTGTGGTGCGGTGCGGAAAAGACGGCTGCTTGATAGCACGCAAAGGGCAGCGCAAATGGATGCCTGCATACCACCAGTCGGCAGAGAAGGTCGCTGACCCTACGGGCGGAGGCAACAGCTTCCTAGGTGGCCTTGCGGTTGGCGTGCTGCGCGGCAAGTCTAGCTCAGTCATGGAGAATGTGGAGAATGGTGCAATGTGGGGGTCAATATCAGCCAGCTTTGCCATTGAACAAGTCGGCATGCCTGTGCTCTCTCACTCGGCCCAGGGAGAGACATGGAACGGTGTTTGTGTCGAAGATAGGCTTTCAGATTTCAAGCAGCGGTTGGCTAGTTATATACAGCCATAGCCTTTGTTGCTGCAACACCCTCAGTTCTCCCAGTCCCTGATACATCCGCTAATTTCCAAAAGTCTTCTCAATCAAGCTTTGGTCCTGTTTCCGCTCGTGCTCTCTGATCTGCTTGCTCCAGCTGTGCAATGGTTAGCGGTGGGCGTGTCGCGCGGGGTGGAGGACGCGAGGCGTACTATCGGCTGGGGAAGAACCTGTGGCGTTCGGGCATCTTGTCGCGGTATTCACGGTTCGCGCTGAGCATCCAGGCCATGCCGACGATGCTGCCGAGGGCGAGGCCTACAACAGCCGTGTTGGCTTTCCAGTTTGCGGGTTGGGCGTACCAGCCACCGGCCGGCGACCAGACGTGCTTGGGGTATCTGCTCAATGCTTAGTGTCGGAGCAGCAATCAATGGGGCCGTCTAATATCGTACGGGATCTTTCCTCCGCCGCCCATTGTGGTTGTGAATGTGCGGGACTTCGTGGGGTTGCTGGAGTCGGAGCTGGTATGAGGTCGCTGTCGCATGCATAGGGCTAGCACGGGCCTCGTGTACGCGGGCTTGGCGGAAATTCTTTGGCATCGCCATCATCGTCCGACAAGAAGACGACACGAGCGACCAATTGCTGCTGCCGCCGACTCCGCCTTGCTCCCACCCTCTGTCCGCTGATTCTGCGCCGTTTCCCCATGAAGCGCATACCCATATCAAGATGTGCCTCG
The DNA here is from genome assembly GCF_000527765.1 of Bipolaris victoriae FI3. Lineage (NCBI taxonomy): Eukaryota > Fungi > Ascomycota > Dothideomycetes > Pleosporales > Pleosporaceae > Bipolaris > Bipolaris victoriae. The sequence continues at coordinate 38,372 of NW_014575283.1, forward strand.
CAATTGCTGGCCCAACCAATCCCCCGCCGACCCTCGTGCCCATATGCCGCGGCGAAGAATGCTCAAAGAGGCATTGCACCACATAGCAACCGCACACACGCCCGCTTCCAAACTACCGTTGCCATACCACACGATGGCGACCTGGAAATCGAAATAGCAGCGAATTCCCCTGCTTCTTCAGCATCAAAGTCGCGGCCCGCAGGCTCGCAGCCTCTCCCACTTGAGAGCCTTCCCTCCCCACACCCACATGCCGCCGAGCACTCGATAAAACTCCACGCCCTCCGAAGTCGACTATCACTACCTCCCCGCTTTCCCCTCCAGGCTCTCGCACGAACCCTTGTACATCCTTCGGCAGATCCTAATCCTGCCTTCAACAATGCCTCACTGTCGATACTCGGACGCCACTTGCTTGGTTACTATACTTCCGAGTGGATTCTATGCAACTACCCACGGCTTCCAATGGCTGTTGTTTTTGCTGCAGTAGAAGCATACATTGGTCCCAAAGCACTAGCCACCGTTGCACGTGAATGGGGTATTGAAGCCGCAGCCGAGCCCGGTGGTGAGGTGGACCCTGGTTTGCTACAATTCAAGCGGATACGATCGGGCGACGATATCCCAGCTGCTCTGAGGCGGCAAGCACCCTGGAGCTGGAACGTCACGACAACACACAAAATTATGAAGACGGATGAATTTGGCTCGGATAGTGCTGCACCAAGCCCACATTCCCTGCAAAACACAGGAGTGCCCATGGAAGATGCAGCACAGTCATTTGTCCGAGCCCTCTTTGGCGCACTACACCAACACCTCGGCACGCCTCTTGTTAAGCGCTTTTTCCGCGACCATTTCCTTAGCAGGCATCTTGACATTAGCACGCTATTCGATTTCCGCACACCCACCCGGGATCTCTCAACACTGTGCGCACGAGAGGGCTTTGAGCCGCCAATTGCCCGACTCATTTCCGAGACTGGTCGTCTAAGTAGGCACCCGGTGTTTGTTGTAGGTGTATACAGTGGCAAGGACAAGCTAGGTGAGGGAGCAGGCAGCTCATTGAACGAGGCAAGGACAAGAGCAGCGGCAGCAGCATTGAAGGCGTGGTATCTGTACAAGCCCGTCGAGGTGACAGTACCTAGCAGCACAGAGGGCGAACTCGACACCAGCAAATGGCGACCAAACTATGTCGATTGCGGTGAGGTTATTGTGTAAGATTTCAGGCCATGGTCTACGCTCCTGGGAGTTGAAGGGAAATTTTTTTTTCTTTGGACATGCATTGCATCGCTGGACAGGTATACTCCTCGCTTTTCACGAACTTTGGTCAATTGGGGGGGGGTGGAGTAGGAGGGTTGCGGAGGAAAATTATCCAGAGATAACTCTGCTGTAACAAGTTTGAGGATGACCTGGCCCACGATATGTCGCTACGGGGACAGATGTTTGCGCTCAATAGCAGCGCCCATGTATCATATGTGACATCATGAGGATTCAATACGATGAGCCGCAATGTGTAACAATATAAAAAGATGAATGCTGCATGGTTGTCTGTGTGTATCGATCATCCGTCTGACTTGCATGCATCGAAACTTTATGTTGACCGTTTCAGATCACAGATTAAGCCCCCCCCCCCCCCCCCCCCATCGACGCAGTCACATCCACATAACACCATGCTCATCCAACATTCAGAAAAGATATTATACATATTATATCTACATTATTCCTTAACCCAATCTGCATATTTCACCAATAACGCTCAAACCCCCCTTCCCTTTCTTTCCTCAAAAAAACTCGTACACATGCTCATCTCAAACATCCGCCTGCGGCATCCCATGCTCACGCGCATACTCCTTAATCGCGTCGAAATTCCGACACACATGGTTAGTATTGTAGTCAGGCCAGTGTCCCTCGAGGCCTTCTTTGGGATGGAATGTGAAGACGTTGACGTCGGAGAGACACATGAGGTTTACACGGAGGATTTCTATGCAGTGATCTATATTTGTTTTCGTATTAGCAACGCTTTTGTCGCATACGGGGTAAGTTCGGCAAGGGGGGGGGAAGGGATTTACGTACCTAGATGTCCACGGACCTTGGCGGCGTCGTCGTTGGTGTCGCTCCAGGAGACTTTGGTGTAGTGCTCGGGGTAGGTGGCCATGCGGAGTAGATTTAGGCAGTGGAGTTGGTGGAAGACTTCTAGGCCGACGCGGTATCCTGTTTCGCCGGTTTTGGGGTCGGTGACTTGGGCGGCGTCGGTGGGCTTGTTTAGTCTGGGGAAGTCGGATTTGGAGACCATTTGGTCGGGGACTGGTTGCGATGTTAGATTGGATTGGGGGGTTTTGGTTGCAGGGGGGATGGGGACTTACGGAATGCAATGTCCATCCATGCGTCGTCGACTTCGTCGGTTGTGCCGACGTATTTTGAGGAGTTCAGGGGGGAGGCAAAGGAGAATTGAGTGTGGGTATATTCGACTTGGTGCATTAACGGTGCTTGGGAGGCATGTTAGTTACTTTGATACTAGGCTGAGTAGTTCGGAAATTCGGGTGTTGTCATACAGAAAATACCGAATTGGTCCATGAGTTGGGCGGCTGTATTGCCGGAGGGATCCCGTTGCGTCATCACAGTGCATACCATGGAGAGCATGGATATGACAAAGATGAAGAGGTTGAGAAGTGTGAGCCACACAAAGTTTTGGCGCCGTTGTGATGTCTCGTCACGGAGAGACTCCGAGGCTATGAGAGTTGCGCTTTCAGAGTCAGCATCTTGCGAGTGGTTGTCTGCGTATTTTTCCATGGTGAATATAGTTTGGAGTAGATAGTGAAAGTAACGAATCAGACAGAAATAACAAAAAAATGCCACAAATAAAATTAATCGACCTGCGATAGAAGGAAAGTACCTGCTCAGCAGTGTGACAAAGGACAAAATCAAGTGTGACGTGTGTTGGCGAAAAGAAAGGGAGTAGGCGGGACTCTACTTTACACAGCCATTCTCAGCCACGAATCCTCCTAATGCTCAATGTATCACTAGTTAGATCTGTAAAACGCGGAGGACATGGAACAACTCCGCCGTCTTGTTCCGTCTGTTGGTGCAAGATAGCCTACCAGACGCCGTCTTCTGGAGCAGGCAACAATAGCCTTGCACGCCGCGTCGAGCGCATTGTCAAACCGTATGCTAAGCTTTTAGGCGCATGGTAAAACAGCAATCAAGCTTTTTCCAAGCATTGTGAGACAAGCAAAGCGGAGGCGTCTCAGCCTCTTGGTTGGCTAAGCCGTGTCTCGGTGTTCCATACAGTCGCTTAGCCAAGAGTGAATGTTCATAACCACACCAGCGTTTCAGACTTGGCGCCGCTAGGTAAAACATGTGCTTGCCCGTTCGACTTTGACACGCACTTGGAACAACCGCAGTGCTGGTATTCTCGCGTGGCCTACCACCTTCCTCCCACCCTCACCACTACACAGCCTCGCCGAATAATCCGGTTGGGGGCAAAATGCCGCAGAGCGTCGCACGCGCTGCCGCTATTAGATTGACAGAAGCGACATGGCATGAGTCTGGCCTCCACCCCCGTTGGCCCTAGAACCTGTCACGCCGAAGTATCGAAACGACCGTGATTGGCTCTCAACCTTGAAAGGTTGGAAATAGGCTAGATCGTACTATCAATCTAGCATGAATTCGGTTCCAATCGTCTGGTGTCCTTGGTATGCCAGCTAAGCTTTGGCAATGCTTGATCCACTTGTCAATGGCGTCAGTGGTGGACAGGACAACCTGTCACGAGTCGCCATGTTTGACTACCCGCTACCTGGCCTGCATACTACCATGTCGTCTTGATGAACTGTAGATTGGCGGAGCCACCACCGGCCTGTCCGCTTCTGTCCGTCAAGCAATGCAGGGCTGTCTCATGGCCCGGACCCGCACATGTACGTCTGTCAAAGCCTGTCTATCCAGCAAATCCATCGTGGGCTTTCTTGTATAAAACCATCCCCACCTTGCCGAGAAAAAAGAGCATCAACGTTGAACGTGCTCATTCCTTCTCATCACTTGCTCCATTTCGACACATTCTCTTCGTCTCTGCAGGCAGATCCTTTCATTCAATTTCTCTTCCAAACACAGTCAGACACAGACAACTTTCTATCCTTTTCAATATGAGATTTTCCACTATCACTCTTTTGGCCCTCGGTGCCACTGCCTCAGCTTACGTTGTACCAAACCGACAAGTCGTTGACAATGCCGTCAAGGCACGCATGCCAGTATGTGGTAGTGATCCTTTGTGCACTGCAACACTGACTAACAATTCCACAGGAAAATGAAGCCGTTCAAGCATCCAACCTTGTAGCTGCTCTCTCAGCTCGTGACCTTGAAGCCCGCCATCACCAGGGTGGCAAGGGCAAAGCCAAGGGCAAGGGAAAGAAGAACGCCCGTGATGTCGAGTCTGAGCTCGAAGACATCGTAGCCCGCGACCCCCACCACCAGGGTGGCAAGGGTAAGGGTAAGGGCAAGAAGAACGCCCGTCAAGAATACGCTCAGGTCGAGACCCGCGACCCTGAGCCCCACCACCAGGGTGGCAAGGGCAAAGCTAAGGGCAAGGGCAAGAAGAACGCCCGCGATGTCGACTCCGAGCTCGAGGACATTGTAGCCCGCGACCCTCACCACCAGGGCGGTAAGGGCAAAGCCAAGGGCAAGGGCAAGAAGAACGCTCGCGACGTCGACTCCGAGGACCACGACCATGAAGACCTCGAAGCCCGCTCTCCCCACCACCAGGGTGGCAAGGGAAAGGCTAAGGGCAAGGGCAAGAAGAACGCCCGCGATGTTGAATCCGACGACGAAGACCTCGAAACCCGCTCTCCCCACCACCAGGGTGGCAAGGGCAAGGCAAAGGGCAAGGGCAAGAAGAACGCTCGCGACGTCGACTCCGAGGACCACGACCATGAAGACCTCGAAGCCCGCTCTCCCCACCACCAGGGTGGCAAGGGAAAGGCTAAGGGCAAGGGCAAGAAGAACGCCCGCGATGTTGAATCCGACGACGAAGACCTCGAAACCCGCTCCCCCCACCACCAGGGTGGCAAGGGAAAGGCTAAGGGCAAGGGCAAGAAGAACGCCCGCGATGTTGAGTCTGAGGACGAAGATCTCGAAGCCCGTGACGCCTCTCCTGAACCCCACCACCAAGGCGGCAAGGGCAAAGCCAAGGGCAAGGGAAAGAAGAACGCTCGCGACGTCGAATCTGAGCTCGAGGACATTGAGGCCCGCTCTCCCCACCACCAGGGCGGCAAGGGAAAGGCCAAGGGCAAGGGAAAGAAGAACGCCCGCGACGTCGAATCCGAGTCCGATGAAGACCTTGAGGCCCGCGATGTCGAGTCTGAGCTCGAGGACATTGTAGCTCGCGCCCCTGAACCCAAGAAGGGAAAGGGCAAGGGAAAGGGCAAGGGAAAGGGCAAGGGTAAGGGTAAAGCCGCAGCCGCCGCTGCTGCTCCTGCCGCTGCTGCTCCCGCTGCTGCCGCCGCCGCCGCTTAGAGTTCCCCCTTTTTTTTCCTCAATCCTGGACAACTTCCACCCCTTGGAGACCGGATTTCCACTGTTCACCTCCCTTTTTTTGTGTATACAAAAAATCAGCGGGCACATATTACTTGCAGACTTGACTCAAGCCTGGGGCTTTCTTTTTTTTTAAACTCTAATCGAGGTTGACAGATCTCAGTTCCATTGATTGGACAGTGTGTTTTTGACTTGTGGGTTTTATCTTTTGGAAGTTTTTTTTACAGGATAGTTTTATCCTTTTTTTTTTTGCGAAGGTTGGAATGCGGATGGAGCGAGTTTAATATTTTATAGAAGAGAAATCGAGCTGTTGATCGATAACTTTTACTTTGCCTTGAAATTTGGTGATGTCCGTGATTGTGTGAATGCTTGCTTTTAGTGATCGGAGTGGTTTTGAAAGAAAAATTGTAAGAGGTTAAAGGAGAAGATACATGGATTGGGGGGTTTTGTTTTTGCGAAAGAGTCAGACAACGGGTGTTTGCTATAGTGGTCATTAGTTAGCTGTATCACTCCAAAGACACCTCCTGCAATCACCTCCTCATTCACAAATACTTCAAGCTTCTCTAAAATAACCTTCATTAATCGCTAAATCAACTTTTCATAAATCCATATCTGGCATCTGCATATCATCACCCGGCTCCATCAGGTTCATAAGATAGATAGACCCAGAAAACCAATCCTGCATCGAGTTGTGAGTCCCACCCGATGGCCCAAACCCTAGACTCATTTGTCCTGGATTGAAGTTATTTCCCATTTGCTGATCCGGCGGGAAAGTTTGCATGCCACCGGGACCAGCAGGATTCATGTTGTATTGATCTGCTGACCATGCTGTGTCAGGAAGTAGACCAAGTGCGTTTAAATATGGATCAAACTGCGACATGGCATTGAGGTCAAGTTGTGCGCCGTTTGCTGTGTAGTAATTCTGATGGTTTTGCGCGGCGGTGCGCGATCTCAAAGCAGCGTCCTGGGTCTTGGCCGTTACGTAGAGTCTTGCCACTCGCAAGAAGAGATGACACATTCTATAGAGCTTGTCTGCGCCTTCAGAGATTGTACGACAAGATTCGAGGCTCGTGACAAACTCTGAGAGAGATTGGAGGTCGGCGCTAACATCGGATGTATCCGCCTTTTGAATGGCGTTACAGAAAATGACAATGAACCTATATTGATTAGCTGAGACAATAAAGCGGTCATAAAAGCAGCGTACGGTGTAAACGGCGCCTGGAGGATGGACCAGTGCACGTATCCCGACCACAGTTCCTCCTGGCCCTTCTTGTTGAACTGTATGGAGGCCCTTTTGTGAGCGTCGAGAGCTGATCGGGATGACTGCAAGCAATCTTGATTGAAGGTCATGTTTCCCGGACTGACTGAGCGCTGTATGAGCGCACACGTCGAGTAATGTGAAACTACGTCAGAGTAGAACAAAATGTCCTCAACACGATCAAGTGCACCTTCCATGGTTAGTCTAACTAACTGTACCTGAATATTCCTCGTCACATACCTTGGATGTACTCGTTGACATCAGACTCCTTATTGAGCGGTTGAGATATGTACCGCTTCAACTGGGATGGGAGTGGAGTCTTGTTTGGGCTGTGACCCACTCCGGTCGGTCGTTGCGCAACATTGTTCATATTTTTTCCAAAGTTTGCTCGATTAACGGCTTTGACGTCGTCACGCTCGACCCACGCTTGGTTCATGGCATTGATCAGGTCCGTTGCGACTGCCGTTCGCTCCTCTGTGGACTGCAGGAAGGAGGCTGGGCAGAATAGCTTTTCATATGTCAAGCCCTGTACCCTAGCGACCTTGACCCAGTAGGATAGCATACGAGTCCGTTGGGCAGGTGGATCATTAGGATCACTCTCATGGACGAAAGGCAAAGCGATATCCCAATCCTGAAGGACACTTGACTTGCCCAACCGTAGCGAGAGTGTCTTGTCAAACATGTATATCATCCAGAAAATGTAGATCTTCGACTCTTTTTCTTCAAGTGTGTCGTGAGCCATGGTATTGATACGGTGATATCCCAAACTTGTGCACAAGCCTGCTGCACAAGATATCAGGATCCAGCAGAGAGAAGGCTTACACATTTCGATTGCTTGCGCTGCTCCAAGGACCAAGGCCATAATATTTTCATAACTTGCCGGTATGAATAGGTCGAGCTGGCTTAGGGCCACCTCTGTTTGTCGCTTACATATGGCCGCATATGTTGCGTACTGGCTGATGTCCATGCCTGCTAGAGGAAATGCCTGGAATTCGTAAAATATGTTCTCCAAAATGCCATAGGTAAGCACGCGTCGAGCAGCGCTACAGGTGCCAGGGTTGTGGTACGCGTCATCGAAAATTTCCCTCAGGTTTGGCATCTTGAGGAACGGAAAGATCACGGCAAATGTCATTGTTGAATACTCTAGTAGAATCAGTAACATTCAAAATTCAAGGTAGGCTTAAACTCAACTCATAGCTGTGTCCAACGCATTGCAGACCTCCACCCATGGAGGCTGCTCAAGTCTAGTGGGATCCACTTCGGCAAGGGAGCGATTGATCAATCGGTTGCTTGGAGCCATAGTCTGGCTTGGTTGCGATACCATCTCGGAAAGAGCAGTAAGTGCCATCTTGACTTCTTCATTCTGGCCAATTGACGGCGTGCTGTCAATTACCTGAGCTAGCATCTCACGAGCATAGACGGATTGAATGCTGATTGAGCTTTCGCCCTCGAATGGCGCCGGTGTAGGGGCTTCCTGTAAGCCACTACCTGGACTTCTTCCTACTCGACTCGAACGTGACTGACTGCCTGTTTCGGGGCTGTCTTTAGCAAGATCCATATTGCCGAGTTTTGACGAAAGGTTAGCAAGAACATTCTCGATTCCTGCTAATCGATCTTCTATTCGGTCAATCTTCCTTTCACTAGGAGATGTCAGCATTAAGGGCTCTTGTCATCATCCAAATCTCGGCACCAATGTGTGAATTATGCTCGGGGTATTTGCCTGCTATCGATATGCCCCGAAACGGCGTATAGCTAGGCGTGTCTCGGCGTGATAGAAACGTATTTTAAGGTGTGCATATGCCAGTGGTGGTAACAATTTAACATCTGAAATACGTACTATTGCTCAGAAATGTGGACTCTTTGGCGTTGAGCTTTCTGTTGGGGAGCAGTCGTTTTGCAAGCTGCTTCCAATAAGCAATAGCCCATTATGTATGTCATAGACGCAAGATCTCTTACCTAGTTTGCTTGCCTTGCAGTTAGAGCAAGGTACGGCACGGTCACAGCGTATCTTACGCGTGCGACAGCTATCGCACTGTTTAGGAATTGTTAGTGGCTGGATCACTCTATGCAGCCACAGGCCAAGCACTGGGGCTGTCTCGACTTACTGCGCGCTTAGACATGCCCCGATCGGGCGACTCATCCATGTCGTCGTCTTCCATAGCGTCGGTTACGGGTCGGTTTAGGCCGCAGTGTGGCAACGCGTGGAGTGCGAGAGTGGGTGTAGTAATGTCGAGAGTTCGGGCAACGGAGTCCTCGGGCGCCGACAACGGGGGGTAGTCATCAACGATGTCATTACTATCGGCGGAAATCACATATTCTCAAGACATCAATCGAGTTTTCTTTAAAAATCAAGTTTCTCCTTTCAATGCAGCCCCATATATTTGTGTTGCGTTCCTAAATACATCAGATGAATAACGAAGGAAAGTGTGGATGCCACGTGACTATGCCAAGACTCCGCCTGTTATTAGCGTGCATGCCCGTAAGTAATCAACAATACTGGAATAAAAACTAACCCTGTCAAGACAATACCATTGCTCACATAAGCCGCCTATACCACCACGTACGAGTTGTCCATGCCTACAAGAGTACTACATTTCATATGTAGATTCCCATTTGCTTGATATAGTACTAGATCGTGTTATCTTACAATGCCAGCGAATACTTTTATATCATTAATCTTAGTTACCCTGTTTTAGTATTACGGGCAGTTTGCATCCGAGTATCCTTGTTCGCAAAGAGCGCAGTCAACCCCTAGCGCGATTCAGCTCATCTTGGAGACTACCTAGCCACTTAGAACAGCCCTACGTAACGTAAAAATTATAGGAGTAGTCTTGGCCGATCGCGATAAAAAGGCGTTAGATTTCCGCTGCTGCCTGCTCACGATGAACTACATCAACTCTTATTTCAAATATGTCGCCAGAGGGGCATCAAGCCCCGCCACTCAAATCTGACGCGCAAACAACTGATGATGCCAAAAGAGACGCAGCTTCTGACGGCAAAAGCGATGTTGCGCCGAAGAAGGCCGATGGCGGTATGGGTGGCTATGTCGTAAGTCCAAACACGGGCGACACCTGAATTGCATCTAGGATTGACCTTGTTCCAGCGCATCTTCCGGTATGCGGATCGCACCAGTTGGATTCTGAACGTCATTGCGGCCGTCGCTGCCATTGCCGCTGGAACACTACTACCACTCATGTAGGCGAGTCCGTACTGCTTGGTTCACATAAACACTAATTTTCTCTTCAGGGACCTAGTCTTCGGAAAGTGAGTCTTTGTATACAAAAACAACGCCGAGGACTTCACTGACATTCCAGATTCGTGTCCACGTTCACTGGGTTTGCCACTGGCACTATCACACCAGCTCAATATCGTTCTGAAGTGAACAAGTTCACGCTGTACTTTGTATATCTCTTCATTGCAAAATTCAGTCTCGTCTATATCCACTCGGTATGCAGAGTCCACCAGCGATTCAATATCTTGATGCTAATCTTGCCAGACTTTTATATCAATAGCCGCAATACGTACCACAAAGGCTGTGCGCATAGACTTCCTCAAACACGTCATTCGCCAAAATATCGCCTACTTTGATTCAGATGAGGCCGCCTCGGTCACAACGCAAGCCACCAGCAATGGAAACAATGTCAACAACGGTATTTCCGAGAAACTTTCGCTCATAATCCAGGGCGTATCGACCTTTGTGACAGCTTTCATTGTCGCCTTTGTCGTACAGTGGAAGCTCACCCTGATCACAATCAGTATCGTTCCAACGATTATAGTCGTCATTAGTGCCTGCGTGGGTATTGACACCAAGAATGAGAACCAGTTGCTATCAATACAATCAAAAGCTGGGCAATTGGCAGAAGAAGTGTTCTCAACGATACGCACTGTCCATGCTTTTTGGCTCCACCCGTTGTTGTCGCGCAAATACGACAGCATGCTTGGCGACGCAATGAATCTTGGGATGAAGAAATCTCCCGTTTATGCGGTCATGTTTTCCACTGAGTTCTTCTGTATCTACTGTGGCTATGGATTGGCTTTCTGGCAAGGTATCCGAATGTTTGCTCGAGGAGAGATCACAGAAAGCGGTAAGTTGGTTTCTCACACTTGTTTTCTTCCGTCAAATAACAACACTTGCTTACTTGCACATAGGTGACGTATTTACCGTCATCTTAGCCGTGATAGTTGCAGCGACTGCAATGACAACAATTGCTCCTCAAATTATGGCTTTGGCAAAGGCATCGTCTTCTGCGGATGAGCTATTCAAGACCATTGATCGAAAGTCTCCGATAGATCCTCTGAGTGGAGAGGGCAAAATACCCGATGTATGCAATGGCGTCATTGAGATCAAGGACGTCAGCTTTGCGTACCCAGCAAGGCCCGAAATCACGGTACTGAAGAAATTGACTGTATCGGCACCTGCGGGTAAAACGACAGCACTGGTTGGAGCTTCAGGCAGCGGCAAATCCACCATTGTCGGCTTGATTGAACGTTGGTACGACCAAGCTAGCGGTATGATCTACCTCGATGATACGGATATCAGAGAGTTGAATCTCAGGTGGTTACGGACAAACATCCGTCTCGTTCAGCAAGAGCCGGTTCTTTTCTCTGGGACCATATATGAGAACGTCGCATTCGGCCTTGTTGGTACCGAAAAGGCCAATCTACCTCAGGACGAGCAACGAAAGCTGGTTGAAAAGGCCTGTAAAGATACTTATGCCGAGGAGTTTATCAAGAGACTGCCAAAGGTAGGCTCCCCAGATTTGCGTACCATCCATGGACTAGCAGTGCTGACAACATGTAGGGCTACGATACGCAGCTTGGCGAGCGTGCTGCGAATCTTTCGGGCGGTCAGAAGCAACGTATAGCGATCGCACGCAGCATCGTTTCAGAGCCAACCGTCCTACTGCTAGATGAGGCAACCAGCGCCTTAGACCCGAAGGCTGAAAAGATTGTGCAGCAGGCCCTAGAACGTGTCTCTCAAGGTCGCACCACCATCGTCATAGCGCACAAGCTCTCTACAATCCGCAATGCAGACAACATTATCGTCATGTCTAGCGGCGCTGTCGTGGAGCAAGGCTCACATGAAGAGCTCCTCGCGCAAGATGGAGCATACGCACGTCTTGTCCAAGCCCAGGACCTTGGCCAGACCGACAGCGAAGAGCACGTGGATCAAGACTTTGCTGTAGAGAAGGTTGATCTCGAACGGACTCAGACACAGGTCTCCGCCATGAACCATGATGATGTCGAGCAACCGACCAAAGATGGCATCAACTACAACCTTGTCACGTGTATATGGCTGGTTCTCAAAGAAGTGGGCGATGTCTGGAAATGCTTCGTCCTATTGACGATAGCTGGTGTATGTGGAGGAGCGACGTTCCCTGCTCAAGCCATACTATTCTCACGTGTCGTCGGAGCGTTTCAGTTGCCCCCCGAAGAAGCTGTAGACGAGGGCGACTTCTATTCTCTCATGTTTTTTGTCGTTGCGCTTGGTAATCTGGCCGTGTATTGCATTATCGGGTGGACGAGCAATATTGTAGCTCAAGTGGTGGGAAGGAAGTTCCGATGCGAGATATTCGATCTGGTGCTCAAGCAAGACATGGCCTTTTTTGACGACCAGAACAACGCTAGCGGCGCGCTCGTTTCAAAGCTCTCAGGATATCCCGACCACTTGCGCGACCTCATGGGCTTTAACCTGATGCTGATATGTATCAACATCGTTAATGTTATTTCCAGCTCCATTCTTGCAATTGCTGTCGGGTGGAAGCTGGGCCTTGTTGTGGTCTTTGGAGGTGAGTACATTGAACCCAATCAACAGACTGTACTGACTTTGCATGCACTCAGCTCTACCAGCAATTGTATTTTCTGGCTACCTTAGGATTCGACTTGAGTTTAAATTAGAGGAGCTTACTGGAAAGCGTTTTGCTGGCAGTGCTGCGCTCGCTGCTGAAGCCGTCTCCGCTATTCGCACAGTTTCCAGTCTCGCACTTGAGCGACATATTCTCACGCGATACGAAGATTGTTTGCGTCATGTTGAAAAGCATAGCATCAAGGCTCTGGTATGGACCATGTTCTGGTATGCTTTGTCGCAATCCATCTCATTTCTTGCAATGGCTTTGGTATGTACCTTGTCCGTTACCTTTGAAAGCAAAAAGAAATTGACACATTAGGGTTTTTGGTACGGTGGTCGCCTGATCAATACTGGCGAGTACACAACCACTCAATTCTTCACAGTCTTTATTGGTGTAATCTTTTCCGGAGAGGCAGCTGCAGGATTCTTTTCATACACAACCAGTCTGACCAAGGCGGCGACCGCGGCGAACTACGTGTTTTGGCTACGAAGACTAACACCAGCCGTGGAAGAAGATCCATCTAAGCCCCCCTTTGACAACGAAAAGGGCAAGGGTCCGGCCCATATCGAAGTGGATGATATTGCGTTCGCATACGTGTCTCGACCACATGCGAAAGTTCTCGAAGGCATCGATGTCGACGTACGGCCCGGCCAGTTCATCGCGTTTGTGGGCGCATCCGGTTGTGGAAAGTCGACCATGATATCTCTTCTTGAAAGGTTCTATGACCCTATCGCCGGGCAGATAACCTGCGACAATCAGGCCTTGACGGAACTCTGTCCCCGCAAATACCGCCGTGACGTTTCGCTGGTTCAACAAGAACCCGTGTTATACCAAGGCTCGATCCGCGACAACATCGCCATGGGCATCGAAACTGATGTTACGGATGCACAAATTGAGAAAACAGCCAAACAATCGAACATTCATGATTTCGTCGCATCCCTGCCGGACGGCTTCGCAACCATGTGTGGCAATAGGGGCACACAGTTGTCTGGAGGACAACGCCAACGAATTGCAATAGCCCGGGCCTTGATACGCGAACCACGTCTTCTTCTGCTGGATGAAGCCACATCCGCACTCGATACCGAGTCTGAGCGGATGGTTCAATCGGCCCTAGAGGAGGCACAGAGCGGACGTACAACCATTGCAGTGGCGCACCGCCTCAGTACGATCAAGGATGCAGATGCAATCTTTGTTTTTGCCAAGGGAAAAGTTGTGGAGAGTGGGACGCACCAAGAGTTGCTCGCGAAGAGAAAAGTGTACTATGAGATGTGCTTGGGTCAGAGTATGGATCGAGCCATACCGGCCTAGAACTGGTTTCCGATATTTCAGATGGAACTCAATCCTGCGATCTGGGGCAAGTTTAATTAAAAATTCAAGCAGAATGTAATGGATGATATACCTTGCGTTCGCCCGCCCTATAGCGGAATTTGGTCAAGCGTTGCTGGTGGCACCTTGCGGTAAGCTAGAGTCCATACTAGTTACCGTCTCGTCTGTAAGTACTGTCACACTGTCACACTGTCACAATGTCATAACGATCGGGTTAATGCGGTCAACAGCAAGGCTGCACGCGACAGTGCTGCATGTACTATTAGAGATGTTGGCTTGGATGGTGGAGCGTTGTTGATGCGGCAACTCGATGGCCCGCAGCATAATCACGCTAGGCTCCACAATTTTCCGGGGTCTCCGCGCCACATCTGTCCGTTCGCGATGGCGGCTCCTTTTCTCCACCCTCGTCCCAGCTTGACAGCCTTCACAAACGGTCTAGATGACAGCTGCATATTGATTCCACATGCAGCGCCCTGGCTGTGTCAACTAGAGTTCAGAACCACTGTGAAATCCAAATCAGCAACATAAACACAAAGGACCAAATGTGGCTTTCGCATAGGTGTGGCTTTGGCGGCGGTGGTGCTACAGATCTTCCACTAGCCTGAACCATGAGGCGTTACTACTATGGTTATGCACCCTGCGAACAGGACTGTCAGCTTTGTTCGTCATTTCTTCTTCACTGTGGCAGCCACATCGCTCAGACAACCCATGTTATGGCGCCGCGCGGTATAAGGGTGCTGAAGCACAAGACGCTACATCTTTGCACTGTCAAACCGCCAAGACGTCTCATGTATTCCCCGTGCCCAACCACGGAACTCCATTAAGCCTCATGCCCCAGTCGGTGCATCTCTTAGCATGGCTCAGCTAGACAATTTCTTGCATTTTGCTGCTGATCGCCGTTGCCGCGATTGGACGTGATTGAGCCTTAGTTTCGAGGACACCTCAGGTAGCCCAATGAGAGAAGTGCCGTTTCTATGCTATTTCCCAGGGAAGCGTTGGGGATGAAGACAGTGCCGAGCGGATCCACTCTGGAGACGTTTTGCGACTGAGGCTAGTGACCCTGACATGCGGCCCCCAAGCCGTCATGCTGCATTCAAAGCATTGGCGTCTCCATGTTCCGTCGCTTTACTCTTTCTCTCCTCACCTTGATTGATGTGGATTGACGTTGTCACTGAGGAAATCAGGCGTTCTTTTCACTATCTCCGTTGAACGGATACACTCTTTTCGGTTCATAGTCCTGGAGACACTCCTTTTCTTTGCTTTATTTTCTTGATATCTCTGCACTATTGGCCCCTTGGCGTGTGTCTAACATTATCTAATACTTGTTTATTACTTTTATCATGGCTCGCTATCAGCTGAGGCGGCCGTCGCCAGTCTCCATCTTTCCCAGGTACTCACGACGTCAAGATGGTGCTGTGACTACTATGCCCCTTCCCGAGGGCGAGAAAGAGGAGGACGAAGGACCAGAGAGCCCAGACTCGCCATTCAGCAGTCCTTCAACAGTTGGCGGCGGCTCATCCTCAAGTGAAGATTCAGAATCCGACGATGATGAAGAGCCACCCTCGCCGATGGAATCCGGTGCACCATCCCGACCCGTCCAAACTCTCGGTCCTGATCCGACCATGCCACCCTCTATATCGAGCACCACGACAGATGTGCCCGCTTTACAAGTCACCACAGAAGCAGCTCTATCATGGAGCGCAACTCAATCATGGATCACCGGGACCACACTAGAAACTATGGCTCTTCCTTCCACAACAACACCTCCCCCCGGAGACAGGATACGAAGCGACAGACAGAAGGAAGCCTCGCCTACAGCTTCCGTATCTCTTCCTCCACCTCCACCTCCGCCTCTATCAACTGCGGAAATGGAAATGACAGGTGAAACCGGCGCTGCAGAAAGGTTGCCAGAAGAACAGACACCCATTATGACAAAACAAGCCATGGTAGCAGCAATCGTCCTGGGTGTGCTTGGTCAGTCACTGCTATACTTTTTATCTTATAATCGATTATTTCTAACAACCAAACAGGTGCCCTGGCACTTCTCGTCGCCGCCATCGTCTTCATCAAGCGCCGCAAAAGCAAGCAATATACCCGCCATGTGTCCATGCAAGGCGATTCTTTCAATTCATCCATGGCACAGGCTCTGCAGGCCCCTGAAGGCGCACACACAGGCACTGCATCCTCGATCTTCGCGCGTCTACAGGGGGCCAGTAACGGCGGAGGAGAGGGCCATTTGACCCGCTCCACAGATCGCAGTAACACTCTGTTTGGTCCAGGTGAATATTCGCGTCCAGAAACGGTATCCACAGACCGTAGCCGCTCGCGCATGGAGCCTCCAACACCCAACCCTTTTGCCGATCCTCAGCGTAACAAGGCATATGACATGCTTCACGACAGGCCGAGGAGCACAACGCTTACCGATCGAGGTAGCTGGAGGGAAAACCCATTCAAAAACCCAGAGAGTGATCGATTCGATCCATTTGGCGAACTCAAGGAGAAGGCCCGGAGGGAGAGGTTGCGATATCTGGAAGAGGTTAAACGGGAGGCAGAGCTGCAAAGGCAATTGCAACGGAAAGAAGCCATGGGACTGCGACCAGATGATATGCCCTGGGGCCACGACAATGGATACAGATGAAAGCACGCACGCATGCATATGGGAGTCCAATGTATTTATATATCTTCAATTGCTAATGGGACTGCCATGTGGTCAAAATTACGTTCTTAGTGACGCGCCGTCACGTGAAAACCGTCCCCGCCTCGCAATGGCGTGTGCAGCGAGACTGGTGCCTGGAGCACACCAGCCAATGAGGAGCATGGCACCCACCTTAACACCACACCTAGTAGCAGCCATGCCACGGCTACGAAGTAGGCCTTATTTAAGAGGCATTGACTTTTAGTTATGCATTGGTCTACTCTTCTTTTTCCTTCTCTCTCACTCTCACGCGGCCATGGCTCAGACAACGCTCACAGCTCCACCAGAAGATGTCGCGCACGACCATCTCTGCCCTGTGAGCTACATGTGCAGCAGAAAAATTTGAACAAAGATTTGCTCACATCTGTCAGATCTGCCAGTTTCTCCTCTTCACTCCCGTGAGGACCCAATGCAACCATCTGCTGTGCGCATCGTGTATGGCACAATGGGCTGACGCATCCTCTACCAACCAAATCGAGCATTCAAGCCTGGATGTGCACCCCGCAGACTTTAATCCCAACTATGATCCCAGCTATGACCTTGAGGCCAACTGTCCTATGTGCAGGACACATACAACAGCGTCTCCGGACAAGCCTCTGGCAAGACAGTTAGAGGCCAAGTATCCCGTGACTTATGCGGAAAGACGCGTGGAAGAGGAGGTTGACAGGGGCTCTCGTATTGGACAAGATGGTGTCGAGGGTGTCATGATTCTTATCGGAAACAAGCATAGGTTGATTAGGAACCCTGGGAGTGCGAATGAACATCTTTGGACATTTTTTGTGCGCACGTCAAGGCCGGAACTTATCAAGGAAGTGCATCTTTATCTGGTCAGTTTTGCAAGTTCAAGTTGTCTCTTGGTCAAGCAGCAGGATGCGAAAGCCATTCAATACAGAGACTAGGATGCACGGAATTTGGAATTGCATACGGCTCATCTACACATGTGCAGTGCTATAGTTATTGGTTGATATACTACTTTCCACGAGAAGGCTAACATATCACAGCATCCGACATTTCGGCCCAGCCATCGTGTCCTCCGAACCGCACCGTACGAGTTCGAAGCACAAGGTTGGGGCTTCTTCACTATCGAGTGCAAAATCGTCCTAAAGGCGCCGTACAACTGGATCATTGACAATGCCGGTACCAAAAAACAGGGACTCGAACTGTCGTGGACTCTGGACTTTGAAGGCAGAGGCAGGCAAGGCCGAGTAAGAGCCAAGGTTAAGAAATTCGAGGCCGAAACCGCTTCAACTGGCCGCACGTTGAGGTCAAGACATATACCTCCTACAGCTGAACCGGAAGTAGACAATGAGAACGAGTATGACGACGAAGACTTGTCAGAAGACGACGTAGAAGATGAAGGGGACAGCGAGTTCATCGTACCATCCCGAAGATCTCGAAGATAGTACTCCAGAATCAAACCCAATCCCCACTGAGACATTCTCTGCCTTCGGAATACCCTGATCCGGCACATTTGGCGCCTTGCAAGTAGCGTCTTGTTTCCCTGTTTCAGCAGTCGAAGAATCTACCGAGAATACCGTGGTGACACAAGGTAGGTGTGCACCGGCTTGGCATCGGGTTAATCGCAGCGCACATTCTGTTCGATGCGATGCGATTTCGTTCCGTGCGATCATGTTTACAGTATACGATGTTGTTTGGCGCGAATGACAGGCGCGAGTCATACAAACGCGCTTTGAGAACAATGCTAATGTGTAGAAACTGTCGGGTGTGCACGGCACATCGTGAGACACGATCGGTAAAACATCTTGGTGTTTCTATCGGCATTGCTGGGTGTTATGCCTTCTGTTGTTCCTAGACATCGGCGGGTTTCGTTTGAACTTTGTGGGAAACGAAGCGAGGCGTGCTTGTGGATTGTTGAGGCTTCACATTATCGTCAGGCAGGGCGGTGTTGGCCTTGAGTTGAAGGGAAGGCCTGAAAGGTTATAGGTGTATAGGCCAAACTCGACGGTCCAAACAAACCACATGTCAGAGCATTATGCTAAGAGGGCATGATGTTTTGAACGCTGCTATCAATAGGATTTGACAAAGTCATCGCATTTTCTATTGCTATTTCCGAGTATCCATATTGCAATGCGATATACAGCTTGGGTTTATATCCCTGCTACCAGAAGTCACACGAATGCACGTGAGCTTATAGGTGAGGATTAGACTAACACCTGGATCAGAGTATTGTCAAAACTCGGTCAAAGAAGAAGCAAAGCTATGATAGTGCATACATGTTACAATTTCTCCTATCCATAGCGCCACGGCGAACAAAAACATGCGTGTGAGAAATTACCCAGAGCGGCCCCTCCCGTGACATGTACCACATGGCCACCATCAACATTTCTGTTACGTGCCCACCTTCCTCTCCTATCGTTACCTCATCCTTCAATCCCCACAGTTAATCACCACCAACACACATGTCTTTCTAGACGCAATTGTGACCAATCAGGGCTGATGGTGGCGGCGCGGCACACAGCTAGCTCAGCATTGAGAATGCGGGGCACCGTCAGGCAACTACAGACTCCGGGGTGCGGCGGATCAGGGTGCAAACCTTCGATGACGACTAAGATTTGATGCTCCTGTTTTTTTCGTTTCTCCTATTTCCAACCCAACGTCTCTCATTCCATCACCTCGTTGCTCGTGAATCGAATGAGTCTGTTGCGGGGCTGAAACCAAATAACCTGGAGAGCAGATCGAAATAGTTAGGCGGTGTGAGCATTACGGGAGGGGCTTGGCGCCACCTCGTGAGAATCACGGCAGTCAGCGCTGACGAGACGAAAAGGGATAACAATCTTCTTGTCGACGCGTTTGGAGGACGAGCCAAGTACAATAAAGTCAGGAAGAGGATTGCAACAAAACGAGCAGAGTCGGCTTAGCAGTGGGCGACACTACAACAACAACAGCAGTCTCCTTGCGTTTCAAAAGGGGGTTTCACGTGCGCAAAGGGGTGAGGAAAGGAAAAGAGTCAGCAGCAAACGCGTCGACTGAGAAACAACCGTGGAATGGGCTGATTGAGAAGAGCTTGTTATTGCATTTTTGCGAAGACAGGAAGGATTCAGGAAGGGTCGCCCTGACGAAAGACAATAACCGCGGAGGCAACAACCACGACAACACTGTCCAGCGCTGCTCATCTTTCCTGGAAAGTACCCAACACACCGCAACTGCACATTCAAGACACAAAAGGGCCATTCTTTTTGTGGGAAGCCTGGTACAACTGCAATACCATTGCTACAGCCACCTTATTCCTATCCGAATCTCCTAGATCCTACGCATCACACCGTCATGCTCCTTACAATGAAAACAACACACCCTCGGGTAAATGACCTGATGTCTCTACTCTGGAACTGGCACCTCCACAAGCGAGAAACAACACTCTTCCGCCGCCTCGGCATGCACAGCGTAGAAATCGCTGGGCTCTCAATAGCGATGCTCATCATCCCTCTTACCATGCACCGTGTCGTTCAGGGCTTTGACGAAATGTATGACATTCTGGGGCGCCGAGCAAAATCACCGTACGCTCAGTTGTCTTGGGTAAACATCGCATTTGCATTTGTGATGCTCGTCGGATGGCATCTGTGGCTAGGGAGGTTGACGTACTTGACGGTATTGGAGAGCAATGTAGACGAAGACAAGGACGAGGGAAGGAAAGACGAGACTGCAGCTTCGTCTGGCTCAACAGAGAAAAGTAACACCGGGTCAGGAAAGGGGGGAATATCTTGGAGTCGCATACTAGGACGCATCCTGATACCTCTCCTACTTATAACATTGGGACTACATTTCGGGTACCAAGTCTGCCGACAATTAATAGCAGACACAAGACCGCTCATCACACGAAACGACGTCGACATGCAAGAAGCAATGGGACAGCTCTACGGGCTAGTGTAAAATATATCCAAGCGTGATTTTTCTGGATTCCATAGAAGAAAAGAAAAGAAAAAAAGTGTTATGTAAAAGAGAGGAAGTAACCAACTAGAATACCTTGCACGTATACTATAACTAGTTCCACCCAAACTACAAACTACCACACCTCTCAACCAAACAAACCCTTTTTGTACCAGGACAAACCCTACAACGCTAACCCCAACCCTTCCATCCTTCCATCCACACCTTCCATGCATTTACCCACCCCCTCTTCTCCATCCATCCCCGCAAAGCCGCAAAAAGCACCTCACATACCTCGGACCCCCCACCCCAACAAAGCCATCGCACCCCGTATCCCCACAGAAATCCCCCAGATTCCCACTCCTCGTTTACATCCTACGGTGCCTACTAACTCCACTCTCTCACACATACACACCAGCGCGTATATCCTCATCCCCAAGACATTTCTTTTACTATTTACCCCCTCCCCCGCAATTCGCATGTTCCGCGGCGGGGAGGGGGGAGAGAGGTGGGTACCCAACACCAACGTACCATGACCAAAGCATTAAGCCTACTAACAAGGGCGAGCCATTCGAGCTCCCTCCCCCCCGCATTCTCGAAAGTGCAGAACAACACGCCCCCATACGCCTCTACACGTGTGTTGCGCGTGCGTATAACATCCGAACGTACAGGGGCAAACTTACGTACATTACATGCAGACTACACAGTAAACAGTCAAGTACGGAACATGGGGGGGGGGGGAGTCTTTTCACCTCCCCCGGCGGTTTCTCCCCGGTGGATTCGCCTTGGCTTACGCGGTATATACAATGTCCGTATCAAACGCAGAGGGGGAGGGGTGTGTGTGTGTGCCGAGTCGGTCCGTTTGGGTGAAGGGGTGCGAGGGGTGTGGCGGGGGGGGGTTGGGGCTGGGGTGGGAGGTGTGAAAAGGTCCGAATGTATAGATACGCCACGGGGGGTTTTGCGTTAGGGAAGAGGGAAGGGAGGGAGGTGATAAGATGGTTTTACGGGATGGGTTTGCCCGTGCGCGCTTTTTTCTTTCTTGTTGTTGCTGATGAGATAAGGAGGGGATTAGGCTGTTTTTCGTATCTATTTTGGTGGTTTGGGGGGGGGGGGGGAACGTGGGTGTGGATTGGTGTTGGGAATGAGGACGTGGCTTCGATGTAGTTTGTATGGAGTGGACAGATTAGAAAACATGTCTTGTGTCTTTGTGTTTAGTTTCATCTGTAGTCACGCAATGAATTGGGAGGCAAGAGGGACATGTTTGTAAAGTTGAGTGCCATTGGGATAACAACGCATATTTGCGATACTGTGCATGCTCACCTGTTGCCAACATGGCTACATCTTCTACCTTACCCGTCATTTTCTACATTGTGTTCATCAAAGTTTGTCGTGAAGAATTCATGTCATATACTGCAACATCATGTCCGGCGACAGGCCGACTACGAATAATTCGCCTCAACAGGGAGATATCAGAGCCCTACCTCGACCTGATCATGCATGTCCGTCAAAAGGGTGGCGTTGCAGACGCAAATGAACGCGAACAATGCCCCAACGAACCTCTTATCTTTCCCGACGGAAAAATCGCGCGGTACAGTCTGTAAAGCAGTAAACGAGGTCATACTCAGCAAAACCCAACATGCATGTACTTTTGCCATTACCCTTCTCAGCCCATGTGGCCGGTGCGTGCGGCACGGCGCAGTGCGTCTCCCGCTCCATTCAGTTCAGAATCAAACACAGGCTAATAGTAATCTTTCCGATATCTTGACCTTTCCTCGGACCTTGCATCGCTGGGAAAGTCGTGTGCGGGGAGTGAACCATGCGGCTGCGCACTGTCAGTAACACAGCAAAAAAATTGGATCCCAGACCCGCCATCCGTTATCAAATGCGGAGAAAGAGGCTGCAAGGGACGGAAGAGCTAGGTGCTAGGAAGATACGGGCGCAATTCCACGGCCATGGTTGAGGGCGAAGATTGGTGGTTGGTGGCTTTGTGGCGCACCGGCGAGCGGGAGCGAGCGGACAGCCATGCTGATAGCCAGATGGACGGGGCGGGATGTAATGGACATTTTGGGATGCAAAGAGCGAAATGGTCGAATGCATACCTGACATACCAAGGATGTGTGGTTGGGCGAACGGAAGAGGGCACGATTGTATGGGATTCCTGGCCCTCCATGGCTTGGCAGGGCTTCGAGTGTGGAGGCGCATCAACTAAGCGGTGCACGCGACAAGCCATCGGTCCAAAGACTATTTGCTGGAGAAGCCGCCCGTTGCCAATTGAATGCTTATCAACGTTTCGCCGGTCGTTATAGTCGTGTGGTCCGGGCTATGAACGAGCATGAGACAGTGGCTTGGCGACGCCCCAGGCAGCCCTTGTCCATGACGACGCTCTGGTGGCCTGGCGACAGTGACAGTCAGCCGTCAACTAGGCGTAGGTTATGGCTGCGCTTGTGCAGCTATGATCATACTGCATGAGAGTGGCGCATGCGACAAGGAAGAATGCATCCTCGTCAAGAGTAGAGCGACGTGCCGACTCGCAGGATTGAGGGTGTGGCTGCCGGCAATAAACCGCAGGCCTTATCCCACACCCGCTTCCGAGTTTTCCGAATGAATCTTCCGACCAACAGCCATGGGTGCGCCGTGCATCTCCTCGCTGCTTGTACATACACGTCAACCCGGAGATAGGCAACACACGACAGGTCGTGACAGTCTCTAGCACTATGGCCATGGCTAAACGTGGCGCTGCGTGGCAAAGCCTAAGCGTCGTGGGGGAAGAGTAATCGATATCCAAGGCCAGGCTAGATTCACAATCGCGTGCAAGTCACATGAACATTTGCCGCATCGGTGGTGTCGCATGTGGTATACGGCCATGGTGGCGTCGCTTCGGCTGGTCGCAATCGGGTGCCAAAATATCAGTGTTGCTTGGAGATCGGAGATCGGAAATCAGCCTCGCTGTTTGTCGCAATGGGGTAGCAGAGGTCGTCAAATAATCGCAAGTCGCCACCAATCGCAAATTGCCACTATGTTGTTTCTGCAAAAGAAATGGGTATTGAATTCATCTCGACACGTAACCAGCACCTGTAGGCTGTTCAAACGACCGGTCTAACCATCTAGGTTAATATATCATCAAAAACCTTACTGCGCACCATTCACAGTGCCAAATAAAAAAAACAATGCTCATCAGATCATCTTAGACAGCACGCTTGTCAACAGGAACATTGCGCTTCAGGCCAATGAGCTGAAGCATCTCCGTCCAGAAGCTGACAGGTGGGGTGATGAAAGAGGCCTCGTAGGCGTCAATGAGAGGAGCATCCCAAACAAGGTCAACCTCGTGCGGTGCTAGCCACTTGGTCTTCTTGACCACCTTCCAGAAGATGAACAGAACCGGAGCTACCATGACCATAGTGTAGTAGGTAAGGAAGGTCTCGGCAGTGAAGTTGCCGGGCTTGAAGGTACTGTAGCCATAGACAAAGACAACGCAGATCTCGAAGCAGAGAGCGAACCAGGTTCCGTAGGGCTGGAAGTAACCGCAGTATGGGAGCGTCTTGCGGTCGAGTCCTTGGACCTTGCATGCCTTGTAAAAGGCAAGGTAGGTGCCGCACATGACAATGAAGTTGATCAAGCCTCCAGCGGTAATGATGTTGACGAGCCATTTCAGAACCTTTGCTGAGTTGTCCGACAGTTGCAGGAAGGACAAGAAGGGGAAGATCATAACAACGAGGAAGCAGTAGATGGGGACACCATTCTTCGTGCACTTGCGGAAGATCTTGGGGGCACGACCCTCGATAGCGAGCGAGTACAAGCTGCGAGTGGCGCAGTAGGTGTATGTGTTTCCGGCAGAGAAGATACTCGTGATCAAGAGGGCGTTGACAAGGTGAGGAAGACCGTTGATCTTAAGGTTGCTCATAGCAATGACGTAGGGAGAGGCAGCCGCGCTCTTCTCGCCAGACTTGACTACCGACTCGAGCTGCGGGTCGTTGTAGGCTACAACGACACCAACGCAAAGGGCACCGAGGATGAAGAAGGCACCGAATCGGAAGTAAACCGTCTTGAACGCCGACTTGATGTAGACACGAGGGCGCTTGGCCTCACCAGATACCATGGAGATGTACTCGGGGCCAACAATACAGAAAGAGGCAGCCCACAGAGCAGCGAGGAATCCTTCAAAACGATCGAGGGCGGTGGCGCCAGGGATGACGCCAGGGTCACGCCAGTAGCGGAAACCATAGGCATCATGCTGAGGATTGCCACCGACCATGGTAATGAAGGTGAAGAGGTAGAGAATCAAGATAAGGAAAACCTCTGTTCAACAGGTTAGTTGTCTGTGTTATTCACAGTCGTACAAATCTACTTACTGCCACCTGAGAGCCAAAACTCGGCTTCACCATAGGCCTTGACAGCCAAGACGTTGCAAGCACTAAAGTATGGTTAGTGGTCTTGTCCCGCAAGGGAAAGTGTAGGGTATCTTACGCGTAGAGAACAATGACTGCGGCACAGACAGCAGCAACTGGAATGTCATCTCTCCAAAATTTTAGCACAACATTAAGAGCCGTAATCTCAAAGGGAATCAGCAGGGCTTCGTAGAAGAAGAAGTTCCAGCCGGCCATGAAGCCGAGGGCTTCGTCGACCCAGTGTCCAGCCATGCGGATGAAACCTCCGGAGACGGGCATGAAGCTGGCCATTTCAGCCATGGCGTTGTTTACGAGGGCAATGACACACGAATATCCAGCGTAGGCGATGAGTATACCGAGGGGGCCGCCAGAGTTGAGGGCACCACCGATGGACACGAACAAGGCAGTACCTATGGAGCCACCAATGGCAATGAGCTGGATTTGGCGATTGCCCAGATGACGCTGCAAGTCATCCGAGTTGTCGGTCATGTCGCCATGTTGGATATCGTCATTGGGGGCCGACTCGCGAATGAACTCGCCAGAATACTTCTTTTCTTGATCCATGGTTGCAAGGGGGGATTGTCGCTTAGGCAAAAAGGGCAATTGTCGCTAGGGAACAGTGGTAGTGGTCGCAATGGAGAGTCGCTTTAGGTATGGGCTGGGCTGGGCTGGGATGGGCTTCTGGGCTTGTCGCTGTGGAGTAGAGGGCTGGGGAGGGAAGCCGACTATCAGTCGCGTGTGGGGGAATTGAAGAGGGCACAGCGAGGGCTGCCAAACGAGTCGCACTGAAGAGCAGTGGACGAAAGGGAGGAGGGGAGGAGGTAGGGGCGATGGAGGAGAAAACCCTTATCACAGACGACGGGCTGGGGTGAAGAGCAGGGTCTTTATATGTTACTACAGGTGGGAGCGGGACATAAGGGCATTGCCTTGCCTGTGGGTGGATCCTCGCGGTGGTGAGGGCTGGGATACGACGAGGAGCCGAGAAGGGTTTGGCGGGGCGCTAGTAGGGCGGTGGTGGCTAGCCGTCTTGGGCCTAGTGCATGTACCCACTGCACTGGCACACTGGGCATGGCATCGACGGCAGGCGGCACAGCACAGAGTTTTCAGACAAGGCCGGCCGTGGGCAACCCCGCTCGTCGTGTGGTGTGCGAGTGCGCCATGGAGAATGGCTGGGCCGTCGTGGGTGTATGGAGGACTAGAGAGCGGGCTTGCGTTAGTGACCCGGGGTGGGCGACAATTTGCCCCAGCATAAGAGTGGGTGTATCCTGGGCCTGCCCATGGGTTGCCGCGCCTAGAGTAGCTCAGGCACTCGAACAGGCGACCAGGGCCCTTGTCACCGGCCGCGCGACGACAGTTGGGGGAACGTAATCCAGTCTGGCGGAGGACAAGGCCATGGATGGATGGATGGATGCGTTCGCACGTCGCCGAAGCGTGCTAGTGCATGGGATGCATCGCAGTGTGTCGGCAGGTACCGGGCTCCTGCCCCAAGGCCGGGTGCGGGCAAAGGCAGCAAGAGAACGAGTGCGAGAGCGGGTGGGGGTCTATCCATGTCGCTGACCAGAGGCTCGCGTGTTTTGGGAGAAAGCGGGAGTTGGATGCGATGGGGCGTCGTGGGTGCAGGAGAGCTTTGAGCTGATCGGGAGCCGCACCAGTGTCAAAACCGCTGGACCGACTCTCGGCTGATAACAGGGAACAGCGCCGCAAGTGCTTGAATCAAGTCTTGCCCATCGCAAGCGTTGAGAGATTGGCGTTGCTAGAGGCCGGGCAGACACAAATCAAATGACGGCATCATGCCTGAGAAGTGCCGAGCCAAGCACCGCACGGCCGTCGCGTATGCCGAGTTACTGGCGATTCGCTTGGAGATACAAGTCGTTTTACCACTACGAATATTTCTTAGTCGTCCCCAGCTCAGCTCACGCGACCATGTGACTTGCCTAACTGCCTCGTCCTCTATCCGCCTCGGCATCGCCCCATGGCCGGCCTGGGCTGCCGTCATCGTGCAGCAAGTCACGTGTCGACGGGAACATGCTCCGCGTGCACCCAAACACTGGGACATGGGGAAGAGTCATGTGACATCTGTGTAGCAGGACCACACAGCTGGTAACATTACTACATATACTACTACAAGTAGTTCACATTATATATCCACTACACTTACTAGCCTTCCTGACCCTTGCTGTCCAGCCATGCTCCACGCCATCACACGTGCCACTAGCTCACCTGCACGCAATTGCCTTCCAAAAGCTGTTCATCAACCGCATTCCATAAACTTTCGGCATCAACCGACACTGCTGCAGTCTCTCGAGGCATGCACTGCTGCTTCGTGCTGTAGTACTAACACTGCATAGTACATAGTGTGTTCATCCATCCATACATGTGTAGACGCTTCTGATCGACGGGCTGCCCCGCTCCCGCTGCCTGCCCCGCAATGCCACATGGCATGCCGCCTTCCTTTTGCTTCACGCTTCCACCAACTACCATCTTGCTCCATCCTGCAATGTGCGCCACACCCAGTACCATCTGAGTGTAGCATTGGCCTTTCAAGGTATAGTCACACAAATACTTCTCTAATCCTCTAGTCAGCGCTGTTTCCCGCGTCTTTTTATCCCCGCTCTCCGCCCTCACCGAGCATCTCCGACTTGCTTTTTCCTCGACAAAGTCTTCTTTACTGGCCCATGATACCCACCACCGTACGCCTCCAGCTGTGCTTTTGACTATCCTCACCTACAACTGGTAAACACGTCAGACGGACTGCGTTGTTGAGCCTGCCGTGCGACACACCTGCCGATCAGATCTACTGCTCACGCTTTCCTACAAGAGCCACTCCTCTCCGTCTGAGTACATGAATATATAAGTTGCTCTTGACCTCGCAAAAGTCCCAAATTGTCCCATACACAGAAACACAAAAAAAAGAAAAAGAGAATTCTCCCCCCAAAATCATCATGTGTCGCTGGTTCGCATACATCTCTCCTACGGAGCCGTGTCTCCTATCCGATGTCCTCATAACTCCCGCCAACAGCATCAGCAAGCAGTGTTCTGAGCATTACCTGCCTAAGCTCCTCCCACATAACGACGACAAAGATCTTCATGACGCCCCTGACGAGCTTATGCGTATGCGGAATTCACTCTTGAACATGGATGGCCTGGGTATTGCATGTAAGTGCAAGGTCTTCCTGATGACAAATGATGTGCTTTGGTGTACCTTACCTGCCTTTCGAGCATGTTGTCTGACTCGGATGTTTGCTCGGCATTAGCTTACAAACCTCATCAGGGTACACCGAGGCCACTTCCTCGTACTTGAAGCATGTAGAAGGCCCACGCCCAGCCCTCTACAAGTCACAATCTCCGCCCATCAATGATTTCAACTTCAAGTCTCTCTGCCAAAACACAGAGGCAAAATGTGTGTTTGCCCACATTCGTGCCACCAGTGGCAGCGTTGTGACCCAGGTCAACTCGCACCCGTTTGTCTTTGGTCGCCACGTCTTCATGCATAATGGAGTCATTTCCAACTTTTCCAGCATCCGCCGAGACATGACGGACGAGTTCTCCTTTGACGCCTATTGCAATGTGCTAGGCAGCACCGACTCGGAACACGCCGCTGCCATGTACATGACCTTTCTGACAGACGGCGGAGACAAGGAGAGCTGGGAGAAGTCGTACCCGCTCGAGAAGATGCTTGAGGCTATGAAGAAAACAGTAGTCCGTATTCTCGAGCTGCAGCACGCCAAACTCGGGGATGCAAACACACCCAACTCTCTCAACTTTTGCACCACAGACGGCAACAGAATGCTTGCCATCCGCTTCCGGAACCATGCTACACAGCAGCCACCCAGTCTCTATTGGTCTGAATTTGCCGGCCGTACCCTGAACACAAAGTACCCGGGTAACCCGGATAGCAAGGAGATTGAGAATCTCGAGGCATCCTTCGAGGCAGAGCGAATGGGCAAGCACACCATTATTGCCAGTGAGCCTACAACGTACGATGAGAATGAGTGGCATTTGATCAATGCCAATTGTGCCCTGATGGTGGACGAGGATGGTATTGAGCGAGAAGTTAAGATTGAGTATGACCCTTTGTTGAATGCGCAGGATCCAAAGTATGATGGCCATGCATAATGTGTTACAGTGAGCTTGGGGGGGAGAGAGAGGGAGAGAGAGAGGGGAAGAGAAAGGTCGCAACGAAGTCGTCCATCATTCAGATGGAAAATACCTATATATATTGCCGACCTTATTCAAGCGAAGCGCTTTGCCTACATGAGTAGATATTCGAATGCGAGTAAATGAAGAGATATCCAACGACAATGTACACAAGTCAGACCTTTCCAACAAAAACGATACTGCAACACAAATCGATAGGGTCGTAATGGTATGAATACCATTAACTCTTGTAGACGGATAAGGAAAAAATATGCTTTGAATGCTGACATGTGTAGTTAGTTAGCCAGGCCACAATAAGCTTCTTTTCAGCGCTAAAATGCTTGAGTGACTTTTCACATGTGCAAAATAGTTGCGCATAAAAGTGCTTGTAGGGTTTAAAACATGAACGACTGCAGAAAGTTTTGTTAGGAGTTGGTGTAGTAAGACAAGAGGCAACCTTGACCTCCGGGTGGCTGAGGAGTATCGTCACTTGGTTGGTTTCTGATAATTTCCTGTGTTACCTATCATGCAGCTCCTCCTCTTTTCCAACATCAAGAACGAAAGGATACGCCGATCCTGAAGCTTGTAGTTGCTTGCATGCAGATTGGTTAGCACGACGGACCACGTGTACGCGCCATGCAGCGAAAACATGGATCCAATAAAGATGGTGGTACGCTACTTAAACAAAACGAGGTACTGGATCCCAGAGAATCCTACAGGATCTGTCTAAGTGTAATGGTAACAATGTCCGGCGGCTATGAATTTGGCCAGGACGAAACGAGGAGAAGCAACCAAATGTCCAAGGTGCAAATCTCACCTCAACACTCCTCGGTCACTCGGAGCCGGCGGACAAAGGACACATTCCGTCCGACCGAAAGCCGAAACGTACTGTTGCGAGCGCGACAATGTGAGTATGGTGGTTGGGATAAGCAAGACAAACAAGCGAGGTGGCAGCAAGGCTACCTTGCTGTGAACAAACACATCATGTGTAACTTGTTTTGAAATAAGTATCAGGAAGCCGAGCAACAAAAAAAATATCGAGAGGTAGCTGACCACGACCGTTTCCTGACAAGCAGGGAATTGGTGCGCGACAGAAGGAGAATTTTGGGCGCAATACGAAGTTGCAAGTGTGTACCTGGGACGGGCTGCAGGGACAAGTCATCGGCCTTTAAATTGATTGGAAGCGCGCCGCCCGCTAGAGGGATGATGATGACGACGCATCTTCGCATTGCCCACAATTCCCAACGGTCGTAATAATAGCGATCCTCGGCGCGCGTCCAAATATAAACAAACATTGGATCTGACGTGGGCCGCACTGCACCGCCTCTGGGGGGTGAGGCTATCGTGGCGATGGATACGAAGGCGCACCCGCAAGAGCAGCGGCCGATGCACGGACAGGACAGGGCGCCAACGTGTCGGGCAACGGTTGCAGGCGACAGCTGGACATGGAGATTTGAAGGAAGGGCAGCAAAATGTGCCTGTCGCAAATGATGTGCAGGCGGGGATGTAGGGCTTGATAGGTTTTAAGCCCGCGTCTGCAGGCGCTGATCTCCCGCGCCAGTGTCTCACATAGCAACGTTTGGGCGCGTCGCCATTGGTCCAGGCGTCGATTACGCGGATGTGGATATGCCGGTTTCATGCCCGAGCCCTTGATACATGATCCTTCTCCCCTATCCTCCGTCGCGCCACAACCACCACCACCAACATCACCCCTCCCCAACCGACACCTCTCTCTCTCCCCTTCTACCTCCCACACCCACACCCCCCTCTCTTCCCCAGGAATTGCCCGTTTGCCCGGATTTTCTTTCTTCGACACACTCCAAAAAAGAAGAGGCGCTGCCCCCAGATACAAACTCGCCTGCGCCCCGAGCTCCATTCCGCCCCCCAAACTGGCTTTCGCTTCATTCCCACCCGCCATTCTTGGTCCCTTGACTCGCCAAAAAAATACTTTCCCGCTGGACAGGGCCACCCACATATCGTGCGCCCGCAATGTGGTTCCGCAAGAAGGACAGCGACATTGAAATGTCGGGCATGATGGAGGCTGAGCAGAAGAAGAAGGCGAAGAAGTCAAATGGCCCTCCTGAAGAGACGGAATACCAAAAGTTCGACTGGAAACGCTTCTTCCTCGCCCCAAAGTACATACGTATGTTGACATCTGTCACCCCCTGCTGATCACTTGG
Source organism: Bipolaris victoriae FI3 (assembly GCF_000527765.1). Classification (NCBI taxonomy): domain Eukaryota; kingdom Fungi; phylum Ascomycota; class Dothideomycetes; order Pleosporales; family Pleosporaceae; genus Bipolaris; species Bipolaris victoriae. The sequence goes on from NW_014575283.1 coordinate 69,592, forward strand.
ATACTTTTGCTGACAACGGAAATTAGCATGGCACATATTATTCATCATCATTGGCATCCTTACTGTCATCATCACAATCAAGCACGACGAGGTTGTCGAGGTATGTCTCTCTCTTTTTGCCTCACCGCATATTTCCCTTTGGCTTTCGGGGAGCCGGTGGGACCCACGTGACTGACGCCTTACTCCAGAAACTACGACCGTGGTCGGAAAAAGTCCGTGATTTGCCGGCAGGATGGTTAATACCCATTGCCATTCTCGTCATTATTTCCTTCCCGCCGCTCTTCGGCCACGAGGTTATTGCGCTGCTGTGCGGTGTTGTCTACGGGCTCTGGATCGGTTTCGCTATTGTGGCAGCGGGCACTTTTATCGGCGAGGGTAAGTTTATTGTTTTTTTTTCTTACTTTTGCTGACCCCCGAATTTCCGGCCCTTTTTCTTTCAACATGAGCTAATCATTTTCTTTTTGCTCCGCAGTCGGTACCTGGTACGCGTTCAAATATGCGTTCCGCAGCAAGGCCCTGAAATTAGAACGCACAAATCTTAATTACGGCGCCATGGCCCGTCTGACACGCGACGGCGGCTTCTTCATCGTCCTCGTCATCCGACTTTCCGCCATCCCCGCCCATTTCTCCACGGCCGTTTTTTCCACCTGCGACGTCAAGTTCTGGCATTTCGTCGTCGCAACCTTCTTCTCGCTCCCCAAGCAAATCTTCCTCGTCTACCTCGGCGTGCTGCTCCTGCAGCAAAGCAACGACGATGTCATCAAAACCGTCATGTTCGGCGCCGTCTTCGTCATCACCGTCGCAATGGGAATCTGGATCTACCTCAAGATGCGCACCATCAAGAAGCTGTTGCTGGAAGAGCAGGAAATGAGGCGCGTCAAGAAGGCTGAGGCTGTTGAGCTCGTGCCGAACCCTGAGAGTGCGTACCAGAGGCGGTATGACGAGGAGTCTGCGTCGGAGTGGGCGCCCATGCAGCCAAAGCAGGTTAGTAGGCCGATAGAACGGCGGTACGATGACGACCAGGGAGATTGGGCCATGCAGCCTACACAGCCAACGAGAATGGTTTGAGAGAGGGTTTTCCCCGTTTCCCTTTCCACTCTTTTTTTCCACCATTCCACCTTTTTCTCCAAACACACACTTGAGAAAGACTACTTACTTCTTTCATGTTCTCCATTTTGTACCAACAAAGAAAAGAAAAACCTCGAGTGTTTTTCTTTTCTTTTCTTTTTGTTTTTACTTAGGATTATTTTAGGTATTGGTAATGGCATAATGACGTTATGAATACTGTTTTTTTCTCTTCTTCTCTACGTTCAATCTAGAAAAAAAATCAAAAAATCAGTTGTTTACAATCCTCCACCTTTTTTTTCAGCATTAACAAGCACATATGTGGAGATGAAAGAGAAGACAAAACATACGGGTTTTTCCCAAACGCTCAATGCTAAGTAAACGCAAAAATTTACTATCTTTTGGTTACCGTTCAGGGTACGCGAACGAATGGTGACCCCCCCCCCCCCTGGAACAACCCCACTCGTTCTGAGACCCACATATTGCATTTTGTGGACTTGAAGGTTCGTTTGGCATGAATTGTATACCCCCACTCCCCGGCTCCTTGCTATGGGGCTTAATATGGGGGGTTTTTTTTGGATAAAGATTGGTTGGTTGACGGTGTTGTCACGTTTACGCTGAGACTGTTATTTTTTTTCTTTCTTTCTGATAGTATAAGGTGTATGTGGGCGGATGGATGTTGTGGGGGGGGAGCCTGGGGGGGGGGGGGGGGTTTCAAAACAAGGCACACCTGGATAAAGGGTTAAGATATGGGGAATGGAATGGGGTGGGATGAATGTGGGGAATCTTGTGAGACTGGTCTTGTATTTCTACATTGTCTATATGGAAGTAGTAGTTATGTGTATGTGTGATTTCTATTTCCCTTTCTCCGAAGAAGAAAAGTCTATGAATGGCCTGTATGCTTGACTCGTTGAACAAAAAACGACCAGCACCATATTTTCAACAGTAACTTAGGTAGTGTATCTAAACCACGGTACGTAATCCGCGAGTTCACTCTCCATGGCCTTTTGCTCCTCGGTAAGTTCTTGATGTCCAGTCTCGAGCGCAATCTTGTCACGGCGCGCATTCTCCATGCGGAACCAGTTTGACATGAAGAAGGTGAGGAAGAATGCCATGCTTTCGAATCAATTAGCTAAACAGTACTTTAAGTAAACTCCGTTGTAGACTCACCTGACAAATCCAATCAAGATACTATGGCCCGTGATGAATCGCGGTCCATCACGTGAAACATAGACGTACGATGCGATTATACCACCGCAGTTGCCGCCCATGACCTGCATTGCGATACCCGTCCCGCGCTTCAAGCTGCCGCCAATGTTACCGCTGTTCCACGCCATGCCGAGCGGGATCTGTGGGTAGATGCCGATGGCGGCGAGGACAGTGCCTGCGTACTGTACGCTGGGCGCGCTTGTAGCAGCGAGCATGGCGAAGCCGGCGATAGCGATGAGTTGGAAGGCCATGAGGAAGATGCCTCGTTTCTTGACGCGGTCGGCGTACCAGGACGCTGCGATTGTAAAGACGCAAGCGCAGACGTAGGGCGGGACGCTCATGAGTTGGGCTTCGTTGGCGGTGTAGCCCATATTTTTGATGATGGTGGGGAGGAAGAGGGCGAAGGAGTAGATGGGGCAGAAACCCGCCATGCAGATGAGCATGAAGATGTAGATTTTCCAGTCCTTGAGGGCTTGGTAGACGTACTTCACGTTGAAGTCGTTGGAGAGGTGGCCCGAGTCTTCGCGTAGGCGGCGCTGCACTTCTGTGCGTTCGGTGGAGGTGAGGAAGCGGGCACTGGGAGAATCAGTACGTTAGAACAGATGAATGATTGGTTGAGAGAGGAGAAGTGACTTACGTGGCTGGGTAGTCGTAGATGCACCAGTATGCTACTATGGAGACTAGAATACTCAATAGACCCTCTAGAATGAAAATCCAGGACCATGCCGCCCGTCCGCCTACGCCAGACATTTCTGCAATGCCTCGTGCAAGGATGCCACCGAAGGCGCCGGCGAGAGTGGCGGCACTGAAGAAGAGGGCCATTCTGAACCCGCACTCATCTCGGATATACCTAGTAGAAATTAGCTGTGATCTAAACCCAGATATTAATACTCGACATCCAGGCCTCAGGGGCAACTTGCCATTGAGATATGTAGTAGTTTACGCCGGGGAATAAGCCGCCTGGAAAACGGTTAGTGGTTGTACGGTAGTGCGTGGCGATGGGAGAATAGGTCACCTTCGAACACACCGAGGAATACTCGCGTAGCCATAAGCCCCGAATAATTCTTGACAAAGCCCTGCAGAATCATTGACAGTGACCAAAAGAACATGATGAAAGTAAGCCAGATGGAAGGCCGGGTACGCTTCATCATCATGTTGGACGGTATCTCTGCAGCGATGTAGAAGGGGAAAAGAACAGCAAGACAATCATTATACTGAAGGCCATGCAGGTTGAGATCTTGTTCGAGGTGATCGAGACGAGCATTGCCTATATTGGTGCGGTCGAGGAAGCATAGCCTAGGTATATGTGAGAAGCAGAGAGAATAATAGTTGAGATACAAAACTTACAGATAGATGAGAGACATGAAAGGAATGAGATGCCAATCAAGCTTCCGTAGCAGCTTCTTCGTGCCTACTTCATCAAACCCATTTGTCTCTACATCCTCAACGGATGTACCAACTGATACAGGAACGACGGTAGCGTCGTGACCAGCCTTTTCTGCCATGGCGACCAAAGATACTCGAATTCCCTAACAAAGGCCTCATACTCAGGCAAGGGCTGAGTATCCTTCAAGTACTCATCGTGCTTCATGCTGACGAATTTTGCAGATGCATGAGTGAGACAGTGCGTGGTAGCTGTGCAGTACCAAGGATCCAGACTTGGTGTCTTTTTGCAAGAGGCTACAGTAGTGTAGCACGCCTATCTTGCCTCTTGCCCGCGTTGGTAGTGATACTCCGAGCTCAATATGCTCGTGTCACTCAAGAAGAGCTCTCAGTGGCTGGATGGTGCAGGCACCTCGACCAAATTAGCCGGTGAGGCGAGAAAACGGCTAGGGCTTGTCTGGGGTAGCCAAGGCGTAATCTGTACGTTTATCTCTGCGACGTCCAAGGCTTGTAGCTAGCGAGCACAACGGTAAAGCTTGGTTGGTCAATAGCTGAAGCTTGTGTACGTGGGCTGACATGCATGCGGATCTTGGTTGTATCTGGGAAACAGTCATGTCAGCTTCATCAGATGGATATGCATGAATCTCATTCACATGTAACCAAGATAAACGTGTGAGCGACAAGATCAGTCCAGGTAAATTTAGCGCTGCTTGCCTGTACAAAGGCTGGGGCAAAGATAGGGTCTCGCTCTGGCCACACTAAGTTCTTGTCACAAAATCGGATCTAGCACCTCCCTCGGCGGTTAACGAGATCCAGAGCGATCTGGAAGCACTAATTTTAATCGACACCTCCTTCTTGCCCCTGCAGCACTAATCCATGTCTGCTTGTTTCGCCAAGCATTTGATGCAGTATGGTGAAGAAATATATCTTTCCCGTAGCCGTGGGCACACTTCTGAAAACGGGCAATGTGCCGAGAGGGATCGATTTTCTTGGAGCTGCAGGAGTAGAGCATGACAACGCAGAGAGAGCGTTTCAGAAGCAGATGGGTGGCAGTGGTAGGTGTAGTGGAAGTGGAGGCACATGGTGGATGTGGTAACCTGCGTAATTCGCACCGATGCGAGCTGGTCGGTTTTCGATGCTTTTCAAAGTATGCTTGAAGGTGAACATTAAATGATAAGAAGGTCAAGCCAGGATGAGGGGTTGGTATTGCTTTTAACTTTTATAGTGTAACGTATTTAGAGGTTCTCCTATGTAGTCATTTTCTTGATGCGGCTGAAATGTAGTCTGCTCAAGTTAATCACGAGTCTCAAAATTCGTTTCCAATGCAGAGGAATATACCATCTTCATTGGAATACCTTACTCGTGGACACTGACCAACCGTTGGGGGGGATGATCAACTGAGCTGTTGAAATATGACGAACCAAACTTGTATATGGTCAGGAGGTTGAGTACGCCCATACAACCAGTGAAGCGGCAAGCAATCTACAAGCAATGCCAATTGTTCTTTGAGCATTGCATAGAAGACGGGGCGTTTGGCATGAGCAGATTTCGTTGGTTTGTAGAGGCCTGGCAAGCCGCTAGAAAAAATCACTCGGTTGTTGACAGGTTGGCGACAGGCGTGTGTAATAATGCCAACGCGATGGAGCGGTTGCCCTGTGTTCTGTTCGTGCTTGGATAGCAAACATGGTTAGTGCTTGCCTCGTCAGAATGGCCCTGACTACGCTCCGTGAGCTAGTGGCAGTGATGCAAGACAAAACGTGAATTCCAGAATGGGTTTAATCAAGAAACCATGAAGTTTCTAGTGTCTAGTTTATCCATGGTTGATCTGGAAGAAGCCATTCAAAGTCAACTCCATGATCACTGTCACCAGTCTCATCATCGTAGGCGGGGAATTACGAAAAGTGTGTACCCCACTTGTCCTTTGTGAAACTCAGTTTGCTGACTGTCCAGGATGGCCAAAGTCTCTTTTCCGGTTTGATGGCTTATCCACCAATGGCATGTCAGAGTCACCGTCATCTTCGCCCCCGTAAGAAAAAATCAACTCCAGAAGAGTTCCGATGGTCATGCGTGCGGAACGGTACACCGGAGTAGCGCTGGTTTGTGATGTCAGAGTGCATCCAGCGCGAAGTACCTGCATTGAGCGACAGGTGCCGATAGTCCATGGGTGTGAATTAAGGCCAAATCCGAGAATGGTTCCAAATCACGCCTGTCAACTTGGGAGTGCACGCATGTATATATGCTCCTCACTGCCCACATGCGGCAGATCTGTCTTGTCGATCTTATGCCAATCCCCCTCCGATGTGCCTAGTGATCCGCACGCCACTAAGGAGCCGTTAAGATTTTACTGTAAGCTGCTTCTATTGCTATGGCCTTTATGGCGGAAGAGTATAAGCTGGGGCGGTGATTCGTCAGCTACCATGAGGATGATTTCACTGGAGCTGAAAGCAAGTCGAGCGAGACTCCGTTGTGCTGTTTCAGCTGGTTCTCAACCACACGAAAAAGGGGTCTGCAGAGTAAAGGGGCCATACAATAAGGGATCAAACATGATGCTTTGGATGTGACGTTTGATAGAAGGACGGAAAGAGTTGGGCGGCGATGGTGGGTTATGATGACAGCAGGGGAAGTCGCTATTGGTAACGTCATAGGGAAGGCACGCCCGGGCGCGACTTCCGCATGCACACATGGATAGATAGATGAATACAAGTACACATGCAGAGGGACAAGATGGCTTGCCACAGGCCGAACGCCGGCCTAAGATATTCATAAACCAGGAGGCAACAAAATGACAGGACAAACTCTGCGGCACGACGCGTTGACGCGTAGTGTGGCGGGATGGTGGGAGAAAACATGGGCGTCTCCACCGGGCAGCGCAGTCACGTGTGGCTGTCTCGGCTGCAGGCCAACCTCAAATGTTCGCCGAAGCAGAGCAGCTCTTCTTTTGTCGCCGCAATACGACTGCATCCCCCCACCGAATCCCGTGCCACTACATACTGTGCCACTGCCTCCTTGTCCCGCCTCGCACGAAACCACTGCCCGCCTGCCATCTTCACCTCGACTGGACCTGTCTCCAACACATCGCCGCACCCATCCCCACACTAAATCTTCTGGCATCGACACCACGCTCCCTCACCACTCCTTGACCCACCACACCATGGCTCCTACTTCTTTTGCTTCGGCAGCTGCGGGAAACAGCGCCAATCCAGCGCGCGTAGAAGCGGGCGGCGACTGGTAAGTCGGCCCTCGTCTCTGTTTGCATCTCCTCCACACGCATCATTCTTCACTCTGGGCGCGCGGTGCTCGCCCATTTCAAGTCGCTATAAATAACACACTGCTCTCTCGCCCTACACAACCCCCGATACCCATCGCTGCAAACATGTGGCGTAGCAATTGCTTTGATACTCACGCCGACCGCAGGGCCCGACGCATCAACGGTGCCACGCAAACATTCCGCCGACCCTCACACGCGACCAGCCTATCCGGATCAACAACCCAACCAGCCTCACGAGACCCTCCTGCGCCGCAAAATTCTTCAACCAGCGCCGGCGTATATGTCCCCCCACATGCACAGCCTGGCCGCAATGGCAGTTCGTTTGAGGGCCGGTATTCGCGAGATCAACTGACGCAGTTGTTCCGGATACAGCAACAGGCCGGAGACCTCAGCGACGGATTGTCAGATTTGTACATGGGCGTATGGGAACCTCACGCTACCAACGGGGCCTCGGGCGCGTCCTGGGGCCGCAAAGACGATCATGGTGGTGGCAGGGAAGCGCCAAGCGGGGTCGATCAGTGCTGGGACAAAGACGGCAGTATATTGCCGCTGAGTCTTACAGACATGACCGACGAGGAAAGAGAGGTAGGCTGTTGCTCATTGCACCATGCAGCGACCGAGGCTAACGTGCGCTTTCTCGCTTAGATCTTCCTTTCGTCTGTTAACTCGCCGTTGAAACCCCCCACGCAGAACAACAACAAGGACGGTACTCCCAAAGAACCTCTGTCCTTGCGCAAGTCTTCGGTGTCGCAAGGAGCAGGTACTCCCTACGGTCTGTCCTCGCCCACTGCCTCACGACCGGGCGCTCGACGTCGCGACACCGGCGAAGCCTACCCCTTCCCCTCCTCCCCCGCTACCTCACGATTCGCGCGCGAAGAAGGCAGTGCCGTCACCCCGCCGCCTGCTTTGGTACGTCGTCGGACGGATTACAAGGAGTCTGCAGAGGGTCGTCCGGGTGAAGAACGCGATCGGGAGAAGGGTGCTGGTGACAACTCAGGTCCCTTTGGTCCTGCGAAGCGGAGCACTACGGCGCCGTTCAGCCCAGGTGCTGGTGCATCGCCTTGGTCTGCAACGCCTGGTGGTGGCTTTGGTGCATTTGGAAGCTTCGCCAATCCACAAGCAGATAAAAAGCCTGGCTACGGTAGCTTGCGCGGCGAGAGTCGCTTCAAAGGTCTAATGGGCAAACCAAGTGTTGAGGACTTTGGCAACGGCCCGAAGGACAAAGCTTCGACGAATAACTTGGGCAAGCTTAGCGAGGCAGAGCCCTCAAAAACTGATGCATCGTGGATGGAGGCCCGCACTAACCGACCAATGAGCAGCGACACAGATCCTTTCCCCGACCATGACCACCCAACGGGCAGTGCTGCGCTTCGCGGCGAAGACGTTAGTCCGCCCCGACCTCAAGGCTTCGGTAATTTCGCAACGCCCCACCGCCCAGACCACCGTGATGACTCTGGATTATCTGCATTCGGAATGACTACCGACAACATGTATAGCAAGAATAATTTCACAGAGCAGTCGCCCCTCCGTGGAGCTGGTAACGAGCCCATGAGCCCGACGGATACCAATCCATACCAGAGCCCGCATCACGCACGGGATCAGCATGACGACTCGGACGATTCCGGCGACCAAAACGCCCACTTTCCTGGCATGAGCAGCTTCCACATTGACCAGTCGGTCCACTCAAGCATTCACAATGCCTTTGGTGGCCTTGGAGGCCTTGGAAAGGCTGTGCCATTCGAGACTGCAGCAAGCGATCGTAGTCAAACCTCCAGCGTTGGCCCCAATCGAGGTTTTCCTACCTTGCCTGGGCTGGGTGGTGGTCTGCCTGGTCTGGGAGGTGCCTCGGCTTGGCCATCTCACACCTTGGGTACCCCAACCCGCGAACGCGGCGGTCTCGGTGGCTTTGAAAGTGCTTTCGGAAACGTAGGTGAAGCTCAATCGCCTTCTCTGGCCGGCCTAGGCAACAGCTCGTTGTTTGGTCATGGCCATGGTACAGTAGGCCGCTCTAGCAGGCTCGGCTCCTTGTTCCCAGCTTCTATGCAAGAGCAGATGCGATCAAACGACCCAAATCGAGCCCCTGTTGACGATGGATCTTCACACGGTGATCGTCAGCATAGCATGACTGGCACTTTTGGAAGAAACGCCTTTGGCGGCCAAGCACCTGCTCGTGATACGGATAGCCCTTTCCGCGCAAACCGCAATCTTTTTGACGACTTTTCTAATGCCCATCATGACGATCATAACTCAACAGGACAGCCCCAGAACATTGCTACTACCTCCCTCTCCATGGCTGCGTTGAACCCGACCAGGACTGCCCAGCCTTCGACCCCAGGCGTTGGAAGCCCAGCTTCCAGCCAGCCTCCAGTTCCTCAACAGCGTATGATGGTCATGCCTGATAGAATGAGGTGGATCTACCGCGACCCATCGGGCAATGTTCAAGGCCCATTTTCTGGTCTGGAGATGCACGACTGGTACAAGGCTGGATTCTTCTCGCCCGAGTTGCTAGTCAAGAAGGCCGAGGAGCCCGACTATGAACCTCTTGCGCAGCTCATCCGTCGTATTGGCAACTCGCGTGAGCCTTTCTTAGTCCCTCAAATTGGCATTCCCCATGGTCCCGCTACATCCCAGCCTGGTAACTCCTGGGCCGGTGCCGGTCCTAGTGCCGCTGCTGCTCCAGGAGCTCAACCTCCATTTGCAAACAGCTTCCCGAGCTTCGGAACCACCCTTACTGCCGAGCAACAAAATGCACTTGAGCGTAGAAAGCAAGAAGAGCAGTACCTCATGGCTCGTCAGAAGGAGCACCTAGCTGCACAGCAACAAGCCCTTGCCCGCCAAGTCCAGATGGGAGTAATACCAAACCAGCTCAATCACCACTCCAGTGCACATAGTCTGCACAGCCAGCCAAGCTTTGGTAGTATCACATCACCTGGCGGATATCAGCCATCGCCCCCGCAGGGAGCCGTACCAGGAGCACCTGTTCCTGGGCTAATTGATAGTACCTTCAGAGCTGGTCCAGGTCCAGTACCTGGTCTAGGCCCTATTGGCCCTGGTATGGACATGATGAACAATCGCAGAGACCAAGATGTGCCCGCCATGATGGATCGTCTCAACTTGGGACGGAACAATCAGCCCCAGTTTGGCTTCGGTGGACAACAGCAGGACCAAGATGCACATGCACAATATGTGGCTTCAGTGATCGGCGATCGGGCTCGCTTGAAGCGCGAACAAGCAGAACATGATGCCATGATCCGCCAGGGCAGCGCTGAAGACGTACAGGCTGCTCGCAACTTCGCTGAGCGCTTTGCCGAGTTTAATGAGCTGCGAGTCCAGACAGATATGGAACTGCCAAAGGCAGTCCCTCCACCAGAGGGTGTCATTGGAAAGCCTTCATCTTCGTCGGCTCAGCAATCACAACAAGCTTCTGAGCCTGCATCGCCCGTTGGCGCAGATGGTCAAGAACAACAATCTGAAAACAAGGAGCAGCCATCCTCTACTGGACAAGAGCCACTATCGCTTACTGAACAAGTGCAGAAGGCTGCTTCTGCCAAACAATCTCCTCAATCTGCAAGTGCGTGGAACAAGGTTGAGCCCGCAATTTTCCCATTCCCGCCGCCACCATCCCAGTCTCCTCTTCCTGCACCTGCCGCCCAGAGGAAACCAATTGTTGCCGAAAATCTCAATGCCGAATCTCGCTCGGGTGCGGCAACCCCAGCTGCCGATACCCCAAGCGTCTCAGTTGCGCCATGGGCGAAGGAGCCTGTCAACGCGTCCCATGGTCCTTCTCTGAGGGAGATCCAGGAGATGGAAGCAAAGAAGGCGGCAGAGCGAGAGGCTGTCGCAGCTGCAGCTCGTCGCGAAGCATTCGAGAAAGAACTTCAGGCTCAGAACCAGTCGCCTGCGGTGCAACCCGGTTTGCCTTCCAGTTCAACTTGGGCAAGCGGTGCATCTCCCGTCACACCCAGTGCAAACAATGCTTCCGTATGGACCAAGCCTGTGACAAGCAAGGTTGCCGCACAGCCGACTCCAAGTTCCAAGAAGACGCTTCAGCAAATTCAGAAGGAGGAGGAAGCTCGAAAGCAACGTGCCGCTGCTCAGAGTGTTGCTGCAGCCAATGTATTTGGATCACCAGTCCCACCACCATCTGCCGGAAAGCGATATGCTGATTTGGCGGGTAAGAGCACCCCTGCGTCGCCTGCAGGACCTGCAGGGCCTCCTGGTAGCAGCCCATGGACCACGGTTGGCGCAAGTGGAAAGGTCAAGGCACCAGGTGGTACGACAACGCCCGTTCCTGGCGCCGTTCGCTCGGCTAGTTCTACTATAGTGCCCTCTCTCGCTAAGAAGCCCACAGTCGCTCGCAGTAGTACTGCAGGAGCACCATCTGGCAAGCCGAATGCGGAAGAAGAATTCCGCAAGTGGGCCGTCAATGAGCTCCGCCATGATCTTAACAAGAGCATCAATGGTATGTCCTGACTTGTATTGTATTGAGCGATATTTGCTAACGTTTGTACAGCGGAGGACTTTGTCTCATCTCTTCTCAGCTTCCCTGCTGACGCCGAACTCATTACCGAGTCCGTTCATTCCGCCTCCAGCACGCTCGACTCTCGCCATTTCGCCGAGGAGTTCCTTCGCCGCCGTAAGCTAGCGGACAAGGGCATCATTGATGAGCGCAACACTTCCTCTCCCGCTGAGAACAAGGCTGCAGGAAGCGGATGGTCTGAAGTTGCCAAGAAGGGTGGCGCCAACGCAACCCAGCAGCAACCCCTGGACTCGAGCAACTTCAAGGTTGTTGCTCCTAAGAAGAAGACCAAGCGGTAGATTCGCCATGACGTGCCGTGTGTCGTTTGAGGAGGAGGAAAACTTGTTTTTACGATTCCAGAAAGCGTAACTGTAGTCAAAAGCATCTGAGTTCAGACGAGAAGTGCTCTTTGCAAACGGTTGAAGGAAAAAAAGTTACATGCCAGTATGTAAAGGATGGCGACTGCTGTGATGATTGGATAGTGCCTTGGTATACGTTCATTTTGTCGTCTCTTAGGCAAATGGGCACATGTATTCGTTCTATGGCTCTCGAGGATGTCGCCGTCTCTACCGTAGTGGCTAGTGTTAATAGTAGATTCAACAATATGTACATGCTGCTCTGTCCACTTTGTTGTCTTCATGTTTGATCCTTGCACGCTGGAAGTCTCACCATATCACACACATGTGTATACACGCATCTAACACGGAGAGATAGGAGACCAACTCTTCCATTCATATTTATATACGTTTCACCATACACATTACCCCCTACGTACCCTGAGCCAACGGCGAAGCCAATCCCCACCATCTCCATCACGACGAAAGCGCGGCAAACAAGAAAATCAAGGGAAGCGAGGGTAGAGTGGAGGGGTATTCAATTCTCAATCTCAGCATCATCAACATCAATACCACATAAGAAGATAGAGAGAGTGACAGCAATGAGAACATCAATTTTTATCATCATCTTCTTCAATTCCGAAAGTTGGAAAAAAACAGCAAATTGGTATATTTCTTTTCTTCGCGCCGATTCGAAGGTTGCCAGGTTAAGGTAAGGAGTAGTAGTAAGTTTAGGGTTGATTGGGAGAGGAGGAGGGGGAATCATTTCGAAATCGACACAAAAGAAGGCTTCTCAAAGGTTACAGGAGCAGCAGCAAAAAAAGCAAAAAAGAAAAGAAATGAGGAAAAACGCCCTTTCGGAAATAAGCAAAGGGAACCCCGCACACACGCGCAAGAAAACAGTAGCAGCAAAAACAAGACAATAAAAACCAGGCAGAGAGAGATGGAGAGAGAGAGACAAAGACAAAACAACCAGCCAGGCCAGGCTTATACGTGATATTCGCCGTAGGAGTGGGAAGGTTTTGGGGGTATAATTCTTTTCTCGTCGCACACGTACAAGAGACAATTGAACGCGTAGCGGTGGGGGTATTCTTCGTTAAAAGGCCGGGGGGTACAGTAGTGGTATCAAATAAATGGTTCGAGATTGTTGGTGTATCATTTAACGAGGAGGCCCAATAGGGGCCGGGTATCCAGATGCAGAATGAGAAGTGCTAGGGCGCCCGCTGTCCACGGAGCCCCGCGGATCGTACCGGGGAGTCACGTCCCCAGACGCCGCGGAAGAGGAACCAAAAGGAAACTTGGACTCAAAACGAGGAGCTGGCATGGGCCAGCCGTTGGTGTGGTGCTCATCGTCTGCTAAGTTGATGCCGCTGTCGTTCCACGGGTTGCGGTAGCTACCGGTGGACTCTAGGCTTGCAAGGGATGCCTTGGAAGCGTTGCTAGAAGCATGCTTGAAGAGCGATCCGGGTGAGTTGGTATTTTTACGTCCGTTGAAGATGGACGTGAACGATGACATGCTGCCTGGCTTGCGAAGGCGGTCTAGCATACCACGAGGCTCATCATCACCACCAAAGTGAGAGCGAGTAGGAGAGTCCGTGCTGTCGACAGCAGGCTCGGCACGCTGTAGAAGCTTCGACTCAAAGAAGGGCAGGGAGTCTTCGAAAGAGTCAGACTTGGGGCGTGGAAGCGCGCCACGAACCGTGTTAGTATCAAGCCCGTGCATGACGAGGTGATTGAGCAAGAAGTCAATTGCATCCTTCAAGCCACCAGCATTGTTGCGAGTGAAGACAATGTGGAAAGCCTCAACCTGCTCTTCTTTACCATCAATGGTTTCAGTCTGAGCTGGCTGGAGCTGGGCATCGACCTCATGTTGAGTCTTGAGTTTGTCAAGAATCTCAGCCTTGAATTCAGCGGAACGGATGTGCTCGCTAAGCTCAGTGGTTGAAGGGAAAGCTAGGTCGTGGGATTCTGGCACCATGCCCTGAGATTGGTTAGTGGGATGTCTTGGGATAGAATTGTAGGACAAAAAACATACCAAGAACTCATCGACTGCGAATGGCACCTGGTACTCAGGGCCAGACACAGTAACAATGTCGCTAGCCTCCTCAGTGCTAGGGAAGGTAATCTTGCAGTTAAACTTCTTCTCTAGCTCGTCAATCTTGTCTAGGCGGGCAATGAGCTCACGGTGGTACAAGCGGTTGATGTTGATAGTCTCAGAGACGAACTCGGCATCAGCCTTCTCAACCATATCCATGATCTCTTGCTTGACAAGGTCTAGGTTCTGAGCGTTACGCGCAGGAGTGCGGCAGATGACATTGTCAACCTTGATGTCGTCTTCTTCTTTGCCGAACCCACCACGATCCATGGCATTGGAGAACTTGACGAAGACGGAATACTTCTTCATGATGCGTTGGATATGCTGACCGCCGATGCCAATGATGCGCTTGTGGTACTGGTCAGGTACATGGAAGGAGATGGATGCGGGCATCTCCTGCTCTACAAGGTCTAAACCATTCTTTGTAGCTTCGTATTGAGCACCACGGACTACAATGTAGAAGTTGTACTCGTTGAAGCCATCGAAGACAATCTGGACACTGCTGTGGCTCATAATCTTGTTAATCTTGCCATTCTTCTTGCCGCTGACAAACTCCTTGTGTTCGTTGGCAAGCTCAATCTTGACGCTCATGTTGTACTGCGACTTCTTCACAAAGGGGATGTTACTGATGACCATGAGAGCAGCTCGTACAGCATCATCAGACCCATAGATATGGAAGTTGAGCTTCTCGAAACTGACTTCGGCACCAGAATTGATGCAGATGTCGGAGAGCATAGCACGAACGTCAGCTGGAGTGGGAGGACGTTGCGTAGGGTCAGGATGAGTGATGAACCACGATGCACTGTAAAACTGGCCGGCCTGAAAATTTGTAAGTAGATGCGTACAGTGGCAGACTATCAGAGACTTACAAGTTGCATGAGTTCGCGTACAGTGCGCTCAACGTGCAAGACGTCGGTGCCCTGTACGCGCACAACACCACGCTGAACACCAAGAGGAGGGAGCAGGATGTACGATCCATTGTTCTCGATGATCTTGCGGACCTTATCAAGACGTTCGAGCAGAATAGCGTCGAGCTTGGTGTCAGTGACCATGACGGGCTTCACGAAGACTTTGGTGGACATGACCAGATCATGCAGGCGTTGCTTAGCGCGCAATATGTTCTCGGAGTTTTCTCCCGTAATGTAGACTAGATCGTCGGGACGGCGCTGGGCACCCGGTGGCGTATAGCCGAACAAGCGCGGAAATGGCGGGGGGAAGTAAATGGCAGTGCCTGTAGCTGACTCAATCATCTTGATATTCTTGCGTCCACGTCCACATATCAGGGTATGCATGGTCAACTCCAGCTTCATGGTATCGACACATCGCTTAAGCTGTGATGGCATACCGTTAGCATGGAGCGCTAGCAGAACATCAGTGGGGCATCAAGAACTCACAATCTGGTCGATCATAATCAGCACTCGCGTCTTTGCGTGCTCCATGGTCTCGAGGTCTCCGTAGATGGCGCATCGAAGGCGCGGGTCGGCTCCGGTATCGATATTGCCATGGAAGCTGGCCGTCTCAATGTCTGGCTGCTTGGGCATGAGCAGGAATATGTCGGCCTTGGTCGCCTTGGCAATGAGATCGAGCTGGTTGAGCACAGCGCCCCGGACATTTTGCGTAGGCGGGTCTATGATGAGTTGCGAATCAATATCGACAAAGGATGATCGCTGTGCCAAGATGTCAGCAACGGCCCGACAGTTATACAAGTCTGAACGGGCAGCCTACCAGAGAAATGGGCGTCGAGTTGAGGATCCGGCAGCGCATCGAGTTGACAATCTCGAGTTCGCCAGACAGACAGACGTTAGTGACGAGGGCCCGCAACGGGCCCCGCTGCAGGCCAGGAAGCGGCTTGGACTCGGCAGACGTGACAACGGCGGACACGCGTCCGTCCGTCTGCTCGCTCACCTCTCGACACAGGTTGCGCAGGTTGTCGACGTTTTGGGCGTGTACAGGCAGTTTGTGTGTGGGCGTTGAATCTGCCGTGCCTTCCGGATGGGTCCATCGCGCTTTTGCCCCAGGGCTGGCCCACATGATGTCGTCCGGGTCGGGGCCAGCGAGATTGGAAGAAAAGGGCACGTTGAAGGACAGATTGACCTGGGTGCCGGGGGGTATGACGGGCGGGGTTGAGGTTGCAGTCGAGGGCCGCTTGATCGGAGCTGTGACGGGCATTTCGTGGTTGGACCTCGAGAACGAGAAGCCGGTCGAGGGGGTCATCTTCTCCCAGCCGTGCCGGGCTTGTGCCGGGAAATTTGAGAGTTTGTGCATGGTGGTGGAGGATACGCCCGGGGGAGTTGGCGGGCGTCGGGTGGGTGGGAGAGAGGGCAAAGGGAAGAAGGACGAGGAAGATGGGGAGCGCAGCAGCAGCTGGCGGGCGAGCGAGCGTCGAGCAAGGCGGAGCGGGCTGCTGATTGGCTGCACTCGCGATGGTGGGCCCCAGCGTGCCTCCAACACCAAAAGCAACCTCGCCCTGCGTGGCCACGACCAACACCGGCCGGTCCTCGCCAGCAGAGGGGGAGACAGAAGGGGGGAAGAGGGGGCTGGGAAAGACTACGCCCGTCGAGTGCAGTGGGTCGTTTGTGTCTCTTGCATCTGCTTTGTTTTGGCGTGTTGCATCATCGGCTTCCTGTTTGCATTCTTGGATTCCTCCGAGTCGAGTCGCCTGCTTGTTGAGCTGGGCTGTGTGGTGGGTGGTGGGTGGTGGACCGAGAGCCTGCACATCCTCGACCAAACAAGGATAGCTGGGCGCTCAGACTCGCTGCGTATTACACCATCATGGCCTTGCCGAGCAAGAATAGACATGACGCGGGACCCGGCCACCTCCCCTCGTCCCCGTGTCATAGTGTATACGAGCATCTATGTACACATGCACATGTACAAACCCCCTCACGCTCATAGCCATCCCGCCTCGACCGAGCCTCTTTGCGTGGCAAACAAGCATGGCCCGATGCATGAGAAACACACCGCGTGCCGGTGACGAAACAGGCTTGAGAGCAAGTCCAAGCGCCTGCACACGACACACTCTTCTATACCCCCCCATACACTACAACTACTTTATATACACACATACAACCTTACATACTTACACATGCGCCTATGTACACTGCTTGTGGCGCCCGTCCCTCTTCCCGCTGCTCCTCCCACTTGCACGCTTCCGACTATTACCTCCGCGCCCCTCTCCCCTGCCGTCCCATGACGGATGTTCACCCGCCAGCCTCATCTGGTATAACCACCCCTCTACTAGTCGGCCTCTACACCCGGCCTGCGTCACCCTTGCGCCACATCGCCCTGAAACACCCGCCTGCCCACTGCCAAGCCTACCCTCCATTTGCTCCCTCTCTCTTACTCTCCCTCACTTTGGAAGCCTTCATTTTTTC
The DNA here is from genome assembly GCF_000527765.1 of Bipolaris victoriae FI3. NCBI lineage: Eukaryota > Fungi > Ascomycota > Dothideomycetes > Pleosporales > Pleosporaceae > Bipolaris > Bipolaris victoriae. The sequence continues at coordinate 86,840 of NW_014575283.1, forward strand.
TATCATGGCACAATCCACAAGTACACAAGCGACTACAGCAGCCCTGGTAAGCCATGATGCATTGCTATCAACTAAACCTACCTTCTCTTCTTTCACATGCTGCGCCTTATCCAATAGCCCCGTCGTATTCACATTACAACACAAGCTACACAAGCTACACAAGCTACACAATCTGCCCAACAGCTAGTCAAAAAGCCCAAACCTTATAACAACACATCTCAGTACCGCGCATACACGTGACGCCCCTCGCCAGCATATGCCTCCGGTCCTACCTCCATGGGCCCCTCCTCGACGTACCGCCGACTTTGCGGCGCGCTGATATACTGGTGCTCCTCAAACGGCTCCTGGTACACAACACTGACTTCCCGGAACCGCGGTTGTTGCGACCCACGCACCGCCACTGGTTGTATGCTTTCATGCCGCACATAGCCCTCGGGTATCTCTCTTCGCACTCCCTCGGGACGCATACTGTATGATCGCGCTGGAGGATACTCTCGTGGAGGTCCCATCTCTTCGTACTGTGGCCCAGGTCGATGTTCCACTTCTATTGGACGACGAGACGCCTCTCGGTGACGATATGGACCCTCCATCATCTCTACTTCTGACGCTTCAACGTACCGTCGAGGTGGCGGCGGCATTCTCTGTATAGTCTCGCTTTCATACAACTCTGTCCGAGCAGGGGCGCGCATACTAGGCTCTTGCGTAACAGCACGCTCGTAAAAAGGGTCCACCTCAATGCGCCTACTTGGCGGTGCCATTGACTCTCGAGCATCCACTGGCGCAGCGTAGTATCGGTTGCCGTACTGGTCTACAACAATTCGGCGGGGTGGCGGGGCCATGAGCATTGGTGATTGCCCATGTGAGATGTATTCGTGCACAGGGGATCGCGACCGACCGTGGACGTATCGAGGTGCTGCTGGCGGGCGTGTAGACGCTTCTCGGTACACAGGTGGCGCTTCTGCGCGCTCGATGAAGGCATGAGATGCTGCCCGCATCTGACGTGGCTCTGACGCAACGTACATCTGCCCTTCGCCGCTAGGAGAGTATGGTCGTCGCGCATACTGTAGACTAGCAACCCGTCTAAGATCTTGATCGTCGCGCAGTGCTTTGCGTTGTGGTGTGCGTATGACAGTAGGAGACGAGGATGGCTCGTCAAGCTCACGGTAAGGACGTACAAATGGATCCTGCTCGCGATAGTAGATAGGTTGCGCTCGAGGACTTGCTTGCGCCGACACAACCTCCAAATCATCGGGCTGTGGCTGTAACGCACGACGCTTACTGGGCTGTGGATCAGAGTAGGATCCGAACGGAGGAGGTGATTGCGGCTCTTCTTTGATATAAGGCTCGGGAGATTGTGCAACCTGCTTGCTGGCTTGCTGTCGTCTCCTTTCTTCTCGTCTTCGCTTGCGAGGATTTTGACCAGATTGCCCTGGACCGGCTGGACTCTGACGGCGTGAACTATACATGCATTAGCATAATCCTAAACACTCTCAAAATATATGTGCCAGATACAGAGATACTGTAGAGCCTCCATTCGCTGTGCAAGGTATTTTCCAGGCCAAGGTACGGCTTCCAAAGTCGGATGGTACTCAGCAGCGGAGGATTGATGTCTCATGCGATCATTTGGCGTTGAATGTTATCCGGGATCCAGAACGGTTCAAACGACAATGAAGGAAAATGACGTAGATGAAAGAATTCAATATCATACCCGTTTGTTCCACCATTGCGATTGCGGCCCCGACTTCTCGGTGGTTCACTAGGACCAACATCGGCTGGAGGCGGAGAATAGTCCTCTTCTTCGTCACCGTCCTCATGCACTTGTGCAGGCTCAGGCTCATAGATTTCTATGTCATCAGCCGGCTCATAGGCCTCCTCGTCCAGATCGATCACTGGGGGCTGGGCGGGACGAGTATGGAGATTCACTTGCTTGGCAGTTTGTTGCGCCTGCGGGGTCAGTGGAGTTGCAGCAGCATGAGCATGGTCAGCGTGATCAGGCTCTGGCGACCAACTGTCTGCCTTGCTAGAATAATAGGAATTCTCGTCAAACGACTCGACACCATCACTGTTGTTAGCCGTAGATGGTAAGCCAGAAACAGGCGGAACCAGTTGGTGGGCCTTGATCAAACACTGCTCCACATCGATGAGAGCTTCTCGCTCGTCAACATCGTTGCCGCGACCCTTTCGGTCAAACTGATCCTTGAGAGCGCGTTCTATTTGTTGTCGCTTGAGCTGCTGCTCTGCCTTGACCAAATGTTCAGACTTTGTGAGCAGGACAGGATCGATGCCCGATGACGAAGACTTGGCCGAATATGGTCGCTGTGTAGTGTGGATTGGAGAGGTAGGGGGCCGCGCCGACAACGCTGGACGCGGAGGAAGCAGCTGTGACGAGGGTCCGTTTGGCGTGCCGTTGGTCGTGGGTCTGGCCAAGGCGGGTTGGGGAAGACGCGGTGCAACCTGTTCAATTACTTTGGCTGGGAGGTGTATACGCGGATGTTTGCTAGCGAAGACCTCGTCGCGTATCTGCAGAATCTTCTGGAGGAAATCAGCCTCGCGAAGCACCTCTGCAGATACCGCGCTGGCCCCGTTCAAATGCGACGACGGCGCTGTGGCTGTCGACGACATTGAAGCCATTTGCGCTGCGATTACAACAGAAAGGAAAGCCGAAAAATTAGTACCAGCACCAAGAAGCAAGCGCAGCGTTGGCGATTATACAAATATAGGCAGCACCCGCGACTGAGCTGGGTGTGGGGATTGATAAAGGGGAAGGGGGTCGACAGCGGCCAGCGGGAATGCAGAGAGATGGAGTTGCAGCGCGTCTTGGTTTTCAGTGATGCACGCGCCAATTCCAACTAGTCCTAAATGGGCGTGCTAGTCGGCCATGTATTCATCGCGCCTTCGATGACTGTAAAGGGAAGGACCGAGTTCCGATCCGACAGAAGTTCTTCGAAACGCTCTTCGGTACTCGTTTTCTGCATTAGTATAAAGAGGTATGACGACATCACATATCAGCACCGCCGTCTTGCTTCTTGCTTTGTATTGATCTTCCATACTCTAGTGCCACTCACTCCGACCACTATCTTTACTACTATTCTTGATTCTAGTATTGCCATTTCACAGAACATTACGAACCCACCTTCTCGACCATCAACCCCTAACTCGACACAATGCACTTCAACACCGCCGCACCGCCGGAGACCATGAAGTATCGGTCGCAACCCGCACATGACTCACCAGCGAACGGTACCGCTGTTGTAGACGAGAATGAGAAGCCCGTCTTCTTTTTCGATATTGACAATTGTGTAAGTAAGCCCTTGGGATTTGATCAACACCTACTGACTGTTATGTAGCTTTATCCAAAGAGTGCGTATTTTGTAGTACCCAAATTATTATACTCAACACTAACATAATCAGGTCTTGAAATCCACCGTATGATGAGCGAACTGATAGGTAATTATCCCTCTATATCAACTGAACTTCCATAATGCAGTCAGATGCTTTAACCTTCTGCTCGTATTGGGGAGTTTTGTGCTTTTCCTCAAACACCAGCTTAACTTTTACAGATAAATTCTTCCAAGACCACCTGAGTCTATCACAACAAGACGCCAATGAACTGCACTTCCGATACTACCGAGAGTACGGTCTTGCAATTGAAGGACTCGTGCGCCACCACAAGGTTGACGCACTAGAGTACAACAGCAAAGTCGATGATGCGTTACCTTTAGAAGACGTCATCAAGCCTAACCCGGAACTACGCAAGCTGATCGAAGACATTGATACCAGCAAAGTCCGCTTGTGGCTATTTACTAACGCTTACATCAACCACGGCAAGCGCGTTGTCAAGTTGCTACAAATCGACGATCTATTCGAAGGAATTACCTACTGCGATTACGGCTCGGAAAAGTTCTACTGCAAACCACATGCCGAGATGTTCGAAAAGGCTATGGCTGAGGCGGGTATCAAGTCGAATGAAAAATGCTACTTTGTTGGTGAGTTGGATTTGAGAAACGAGCTTTCTTCGAATGTCATTAACGTCATGTCAAGACGACTCGTACATCAACTGCAAAGCGGCTCAAGAACGAGGATGGAAAACAGCACACTTGCTGGACGAAAAGGATCCAGCGCCCGAAGTACCCGCCAGCAAGTACCAGATCCGCAGTTTACAGGAATTGCGCAAGATTTTCCCCGAGGTATTCAAGAGCTTGTAGGAAAGAAGAACTTGAGTTAGAATCTGGAGGGTATACCTGATCATAGAACGAGAGTACCGACGTCTTGCCAACATCGGAAACCCCATACACCGTTAATCAAGATCTGAAGATATAGAATTACACACAGAAGGATACAGTCAATACAAGATTCATCACAAAGGTTGTGAAGTGGTCATGAAAGCTTGTTTATATTATCTAAGCTGGAGAGCATCCTCCCGCGGCACGTACCGGCACATGGTCCCAACCCGCTTGTTCGTGCTCAAACATGTAAGGAGCAAACACGTGTGCTCATACACCTTACGAACCATTTACCACCCGCTCACCGACTATCTACTCCACGGGAAACACGAAAAAAAGTCGCGTCCACTTCAACACCACCCATGTCTCCACAGCCTACCAAACACTACCAAGTCATGTCCGCACCCACCACAACCACCACCCCTTCCGACCCACCCGCCCCGCACTCTTCCGCTCTCCCCCCTTCAGACTCCTCCTCCAACGACGCATCCTCTTCCCACGCCACTCTCACCTCCCACCCCAAAGTAACACCCCCACGCACCCCCCTCCTCCGCCTCGAACTCCGCGACCTCTCCAGCCCCGGCACCCACACCTTCCTGCGCCTCCTCCACGCCTCCGACGCCCTCTCCACCGCCGTCACCACCGTGCTAACCCACCTCTACACCTCCCTGCCCGCCACCAGCATCCCACCCACGCGCTCCGTAACCCTCGTGCTACGCGACATGGACGGCGTAGCCTACACCACCGGACTAGACCTAGATTCCGACCACAAGGAAATACACTTCAACACGTCGTACATTGCGGGCATCGACGCGGGGCGCGTGAAAGAAGAGATGGTGGGGGTCCTGGTGCACGAGATGGTGCATTGTTGGCAGTGGGATGGGCGGGGGGCGGCGCCGGGGGGTCTCGTGGAGGGGATTGCGGATTGGGTGCGGTTGAAGGCGGGTTATGCGCCGCCGCATTGGAAGAGGCATGTGGATTGTGAGTGGGATGCTGGGTATGAACGTACGGGGTATTTTCTGGCGTGGCTAGAGGAGGCGCATGGGAAGGATGTTGTGAGGAGGATTAATGAGGGGTTGAGGGCGGAGAAGTATGATGAAGAGAGGTTGTGGAGCGAGTGTTGTGGGAAGGGGGTTAAGGAGTTGTGGGCGGAGTATAAGAAATGTTATGAGGAGGAGTGTAAATAGGGATGAGGGCATCGGCGACGAGGGTTCGAGTATTTGGGTTACTCGAATGGCGTCGAATTAACCATGCCTCATTTATGTTTAGATTTGGGCCACAGGTCATGTCTCATACGCGCAGTTGATGAATATAATGTCCTTTACGTACTACTGAGCTATCTACAAGCCGCACTATATACACCTCTCGAGGGACCTTGCGTTATACCATATCTTGCTGCTCCCGTTTAGCTTGTGTACAGCTTGTTTTACTGTTGACCAGTAACAATGCCCCCTGGTGGTGGTACTGGCTGTCCTTGGGTGCCAATATCCTCTTCTCCACTGCTACCCGTCCTTTCCGTGGGCTTAGTTTCCGTCGTAGGCTCTTTGGGCTCTCCAATACCATCCGGCTTCGGCGGGGTTTTTGTACCTGGTCCACCGCGTCTCTGCCAGTCAAGCCATGAGCCACGGTATTCACCAACGTTTTGATATCTGTCTTTTGTTAGTTCTAACAGTCTTCAACCTGATATATCATTCTCCATCCATAGGAGTTTGTCACTTCACAAGAGGATCAACTCACCCAGCCTGTCTCGCAATACCGGCCGCTGCCGAACTCCTAACCCCCGCCTTACAGAAAAACACAACCTCTTTGCCCTTAGGTGGCTTCTGGAACCCAAAGCGATCCTCGAAGTCTTCCTCGCTTAGGAGTAGCGCATCTGGCTGCGATGTAACGGGGATGTTGATGGAGGTAGGGATAGTATTGGCCTCGAATTCATGGGGTTCGCGCACGTCGATGAGCAGTCGAGAGTCAGAGGGGTGTTCGAGAATGTGAAGGACCTTTGAAAATCAAATAAATACTCAAGAAACAAGAAAAAAACCATGAAGAAGCTACGTACATCCTCAAACTGGTAGACTTTGTTTAGGTTGGGTGGCTGTTGCGAATGCCATCTCTTCTGTACAGGCGCCAATTGCACACTGGGGGTATTCTCCCAAACTGACAACCTGCTCTTAGAAGTGCTTGTGCTTTGCTGGCGCAACGCAAGGCTGAAAGCTTGTATAGCATTGAAGCGCAATCGCGAAGTTTGTCGACCTATGACCGAGGCATGTGCGCGGACGCCGAGTTGAACCGCGCGTTTGGAAGCCATTGCTGCTTTACAATGCAGCGAATTAATTAAAGAATTATGTAGGGGATCGTGGCTCCTAGTCTAGAAGATTTGGTGTGCAATATGTTTTGTGAGCAGAGACAATTGATGATGCAACCCGGAGCAGAGCGTGCTAGTCCTCGGATGTAACGAAATTAAATCCCGACGTCACTCTTCGCGAACGCTGGGGCAATATGCATATATGCGCTAAGCCCTACGACAGGGCTAACATCCTTGGGCGTATGCAAACCATTTCGAGGGCAGACAGTGGCACTGGCGCAAGGAAGCTTTCCGTCAAAAGGCTGGGCAATGCGTAGTTGAAGAGGTGAGTAGATATTCGTACCAACTATGTTTACAAGTACTAGCTAGCAAGAATCTCGAGTCCATCAAACAGTCCTATACTCCTGCCATGTGGTAGCGCCATTCAGCAATGCCGGCGTAAGTGAAACGAGAAGAGTAATGGGGTATTAGACGCCTTCGAGGGACCGTATTATGAAAATTTAAAACCAAAAAACCAAAGATTGAATGTTTCCCATGAATGCATCAAGACCGCAATCAGGCTTACTCATTGTGCTCAACGTCCAAACCACGCAACTTTTGCGACAGCAAACCCGCACTGGGGGGGCTGTTCGGACTGCTGATAGGAGAGAACGCGTTTCCGCCGTACCCAACATCGCCTTTGTTCAGTTTTTCAAAGGCACCGTCACCGTGCGACGTTAAGCTCTTGCCACCAGGGCGCGGAGACGTGACTGGAGTTCTGAAGGGGCTCTTCGGATCTACATCCATGTGGTCTCGCGAGACGGGTCGTGATTCAATTGCAGCCAATCGACCAATATTGAAAGGTATAGGCTGCATATCTGGTATGTGCGAGCTGAAACTGCTCGATGCAGATGAGTTTGTAGTACCACCTGTGAATTTGACAGCTATAGGAGGCATTGGCGCATGGTGGCTCAAGCCGTCAAGCTGATCGTACGTTTGCTGTGAATGATAGCGTGGCCATCCAGCACTGCGACGACGCAAATCTCCTTCGTTGGTGAACTGGGGTCCAGTGGACGTAGTTTTTTGTGATACCAACAAGTCGCGTGTTGGTTTATAGGTACTGTACCTTGGCTCTGGCTGTTGGATCTCATTTCTTAGTTTCTCCTTACCGTCAGGGACTCTGTTGGCAAAGACGACTCGTATACTTTTATATAGGTAATAACGACCTTTTGACGGACAACATATATGCAAGTGAATCAAGTAACGGAGAATCGGGCGATCGTTGGGGTCATCCGAACCGCTGAGGGCAGCTTCTGGACGATCAGTACCGAGGTTTTTCCGTGAAGAAGCGGGCATGTCTATTATGGGACCGGCAGAATAACTGCGCTGTCTGACAAATGTTTTCTGGCCTGGTTCCATGTCTGACACGTCGTATGGGACTAAGAACAGCTTCACTGCCGTCTTGTTTGGGTTCTTCAAAACAATCTGAAGTTGACCCTGCGGAGGAATTCGATAACAGCCCCCAGGAGGTGCTTTTGGTGACGTGGATCGTCGCTTTTTCTTTTCTCTCCGACGAAGATCTCCTTTTATAGCCTGTGCATTTTCTTCGTCACCAAGTTGTATCCGAAAATCTAGGTCATCTTGATCTGGAGCAGGTGCGGCGTGTCGTCGCTTGCGTTTGCCAAGTTCGTTGCTTTCGTCAGGAGCGGGTAGTGAATTTTCCAAATCTATGAGGCCAACATAGGGACTTGGCTCATTATCTGAGATCCTACCGTTTCCTGTATTGTAGCTGTAGAAGACTGCAGGAAACGGAATTGTGACGTGAGGTGGGCACTTGAGGCTTGATTTGCATTGCCCTCGTCCGAGAACGCCAATTTTCGCCACAAAGTCAAGGGGCCGTGATGGGGTGGTAGACATGCGTCCCCGCAATATAGACTCTTCGTATGAGCCCACCATGGGTGCGTGCTGGAGTGGAGATGCCTCGGATGAGAATGAAGGCCGTCGCGGGTTGAGGAATTGTGGCTGAGAAAAGGATTGGGGTTCTGAGTGATTGATTGTCGATGACCGCCGAGGTTGATGCGCTTGGTATGGTATCGAGCTGCTATAGCGTAGATGACGAGCAGCGGGTGTTCCAGTTGTAGAGCGCGCCATGTGGGTAGACTGATAGCCGTGGTAAGACGCAGGAGAATATGTGTGTCGGCGATTGTTCCTACTAGGGCTTGGAGATGTCTGACGTGAGCTCGGCCTAGAAGAGAAATCCAAATCTGTATTATTTGCCTCATGTACGAGCGGGCTTGTGGGAGGCAAAAGCGTTATCGAACTAAGCGATGACCGTGATGTCGTTCGTGAGCGCGGGGCTGTGCGATTGTCGCGGTTGCGCGGGTCAACGTATGAGACGTCATGCCGGTTCACATTGTACGCCGCCGAAGGAAAGGAACGATCCCATGGAACGACTGGAGATGTTGCGAGGAAAGCTGAAGCTGAGACGTCATTGCTCGAAGCGCACCCTGCTGGCTTCTCTCTAAAGTCACCGGAGTGCAATGCGGACCGGGGACGCTGGATCTCTAGACCTGCGGCTGCGGGGTCCCGCAAGTATTCGGGAGTGGAGGGTTGTGAAGATTGCAAGTCGGTAGCAGGGGCGAGAGGGGTCCTTGAGCGGTCACGGGAATTGGGTCGGATGGGAGCATCGGGGTCGGTTGTGATGTCACTCTGAGGGAAAAGGGTCAGCGATGTGCTTGGTATGGCAATGACGAACCTTGTAGCGACAATGCCCTCCAGGCGACTCAATACTCACACCCTGCCACTGCAGCCAGGACGGGCTGTTTGTCTTTTTGATTCTCTCTACCCATTCTTTCCGGCCGAATATGGACGACTTGCGCGTTTGGCTGGGCGACGCGGGGTCCGCGTCGAGCGATGATTCAAGTGTGGTCGGTACTTGTGCATGCATACTGGTCTTCCACGCCCCCTCGGCATCCGATTCTGCGGTTCCTACTCTTCGGAGGGTGGATGTCACCGGCTCAGGCAAGTTTGATGGCGCCCGCAGGCTATCACTGGGCTCATGAAATATGGGCATGGTTGAAGCAGATTGTGGCAATGGACGGCATAGGCACGGGTGCTGAGCAGATCAGAGCATACAAACGAATGTGTGTAGGCGCGAGACGGTTGTGAGAGCACGAGGATGAGGGTTGAAATGTCGCGATGGCGGAGATGGCCTTGTTGTCGCGGTTGGAGCACCTGCTGGCCCGGCGAATGGTATGAGTAAGAGTTTCCAGTTTAACCCGGGTGCGCTGGCTCCAGTGGCCGTCTCATTGCGCAGGCATGGAGCCCGGTCTAAGACGAAACGCCGTGGAGCCCGGGAGGTGGGGGGTGCAGAGCGAGAGAGAATGAGTGAGTGAGTGGCGCAAGGGATGGACGGATGACGAGGTGCGAGAATTGTCCCGAGGTGGTGCGTATATATGTCATTGGCGCTGATAGATAAACTATGTACGTCGCTGGTGCGGCGGCGACTGCTGAGGCGCTACATCGGGCGCGGTCACACGACGAACAAAAGAACAAGTTTTGAGAGCATTGGTGGCTGCACGTGCCCACAGCAGGAGCAGAATGGCTGAGTCTGTGTGGAAGAAGCACGGCGATGGATAGGCTTGGGACACGAGGGACTTTGACTCTGCGATGTATGTATGCAAGTACACATGCATTCACATCACATGCATGCTACCACATAGCACTCACACCCTCGTCTCCCCCGCCGCCGCCGTGTTCGCGGCCGCACTGGGCTCCGCTTTGCCAAGCCCGACGGACCTCCGCGCCATTTTGCCTTTCCCATCTTAGCCTTTACCCATCCAAACTTTTGCGACACCACAAACACCTTTGGCCATGGGCGCAACACGACCGCATGAGGGCGGCGCAAAGCCGTCTTCAAAGAGCAAGGACACCAAGAAGAAGAAGGGTTTCGCCATTGGGCCTGCAAATCTGCCCGATGGCACACACAGAAGAAAAAGTAAGCGCTTCTCATTTACATCCCTGCAGCGCACTAGACATAGTCGGCGCATCAGAATACCAGACATGCTTTCGCAGCGTGCTCTGCGCCTCTTTTGCGCCTTCAACCATACTACCTTCTGCAGCTGCTAATTGTGACTTCAGTTGAGAAGATCAAGAAGAGCCTCATAGACAAGGCCAAGATCAAGAAGCAATACGCCAAACTCAAGGCACGCGAGGAGAAGGAAGCCGTCAACCCACCCAAGTCAGTCTATGACCGCGAAGCCAGCACCGAGCAAGGCGAAAAGGTTTCCTCCGAACCCACTGCTGAGCCCACTCTGGAGCCACACCCCGACCGTGCTGTCCTGCTAGAGGAAAAGTCGCCTGAACCAGAGTACCAACAGAACTTCGAGAGGCGTCAACGGCGACCGCGCCCCCAACCTTTCCAGAAGGAAAGCGAACTAGCGCAAAAGAAGAAGGACGAGGCTGAAGCGCGCCGGAAGGCCAAGGAAGAGGCCGACAGGGAGCGTGCTAAGAAGGCTGCTGAGCGAGAACGCTTTAGAAAAACAATGGCAAAAGCAAGGGGAGGTCCAAATGGCCAGCGAAAGTTGGGTCGCGAAAGTACTGTCCTGCTTGCAAAAGCACAACGGCTCATGGGCAAAACCTGAAGCATCTTGCCCAAGTCTTCGAGTGGTTGAGCGAGTATACACACTAAATACTGCTGTGTCATGCTGCATATACAACCTATCCTTCGGCCCTGACAAGGGACGCTAGGTCCAAGCGTGGAGACTCGTCTCGAGGACGAGTACAAAAGGGCGTGTTCTTACAAAAGATGATTGGATAGCATGTGCTCATCGTCTGCAGTCATATATCTGCTACATTCGGCGTGCAAATCCGGAGTAATACCGCAGTGTAAACTCTCCCGTGGCGGCACCTGCCGAACAAGGTCCTTTCCCCGCACCAGGTGTACAGGCACCAAACTCTATCTTCAGTCCTGCTATCTAGGATACACGGGCACTAGTTTCTTGCGTTTTGTGCTTTCGAATCAACTCAATTACGTACGTTGACGCGTAGCAATCAAACTTCACCAACTATCTGATGGTACGGCATGGAATGAGGATAAAATTCAGAATCAAAGATCATCTTTTACAGTTTCACTGCAACTCAGATTAAGTCTCATAACATCCCTGATTCGGTCTTCAGTATCATACCCAAAGTGGGTTTGTGTGATATCGACATTTTGTTCGGGCTGGCTTCCGTAGCGTGTGTGAGGACGACAAAACCCATGGGCGCGTTGTGGACTACTCTTCGAAATCGCAAGTCGACCATCAGATCAAAAATCATTGACTGATGTTGTCACATTTGTGGAGCATTTACTGCACACGCAACTCGATTCGTGTGTACATCACGGCGCTGACTCATGGCCAAACAACTCAGTGACTTCAACTAACATGTACGTACGTCACTGGAAGCCTTGAACGAGCTCTTCATAACACAATTAACACCCATCCCTAGCAGAATATCTCTTAATCCTCCGGAATTGCTTACAGGCTAATGATATATGTACACCTTCGCAGGGAGGATTTATTCCTGCCAAGCGAACGACTTGGGTAATTGTCCACAAGTGCGTCAGGTCCATGGTTGTCAGTGCGGCCCCCAGCCACTTAGGCACGGCTTGTGGAGCAACAAGCTCCTCTGACCGGCACCTGGTTGTGGTGTTCCTCGGTTCGTTAGCGGTGAATGGCCCATGCAGCCTCGCCTTACAGGCCACCAACCCTTTTCTGGATCCTTGGGGCTGTACACACCATCGTGGCCCGTCGGTCGATGCATTAGCACTGTGCGCACGCGTCATTATGGCAAAGCCTCCTTCAAGTGCGTCTGCAGTAAATCACCGAACAGTTTCAACATGGCCCATCCCCTAGTCGACGCACTCGCTAGCCACATGGAGGAGTGACCTAGGATACCACGTCTTGGCATAACGCTTCTTTGCAACCTTCTGCCGTCTATTTTCTGCCATAGCCAAGTGCATGGCCCGCCAAGACTATGGGCGTGGTAGTATTCGCTTGCGCCTTAAAACCAAGGTAGATCTTGTACCATCTAGGTTCAGATACGCCTAGTCATCTTCATTACTCTTCCAAGCCCTTTTGACACTACTACGCTTTCTGCCAACCTCTTATCCCAGCTGTGTTACCAGATCATATCCTCTTTGCACCCTCTCACAGTCTTGGCCATCCCAAAGAAACGTCTTTGAATATAATATATTGAACCGCCAATGGGGTCCCATAGTCACCCTCCCAGAAAATGGTCTTTATCAGAAGATCAGAAGCTAAGAGAAGGAGTTGAAGCTCAATGTGGGTCTTGGTTTCCTACAATTCTCAATAACCACTACATTTTCTCTGTTTCCAAAGTTCAGATTGTGATCATGGTGTTTAACAATGGCTGACATCTTTTTAGTAAGAGAAGGAGAAGTCAAAGATTGGTATGCTCCAACATCGTACGATAGAAGCCCCTAATCTGACTGGTCACACAGGTGCAGAATTGCTGATAGTCTCCCTGGTCGAACAAACAAAGACTGTCGAAAACGGTGGCACAACTCTGTGGCAGGCGGGCTCAAGAAGGGACAATGGTCAAAGAGCGAGGATGATTTACTAGCAAGAGGAGTTGAAGAACACGGCCAAAGGTAGGCCACAATGACAATATCACCTATGAAGCTGCTGACAGAGTACCACTAGATGGACAGTAATAGCAAACTGTGTGGGAACAAGGAGCGCAGATCGTAAGTATTTCCATATCTTGCTGACAGCTTGTCTTGTTGACCATCAATAGAATGTGCAAAGCGGTGGCAGCAGTCACTCGATCCAAATCTAGACCGGAGCGAATGGCAAGAGACTGATGTCAGTTTGGAATAATCTTGGAGAGATTGAGTAGCTCTCGTGTGCTGACTCTGTATCTTAGGACAATGAGTTGATTGATGCGGTTCAGCAACTTGGGCGCCATTGGAAGGATATTCAACGGGAGCATTTCCCAGAAAGATCGAAGAACGATATCAAGAATCGGTATGCTCTTGCAGAAATACCATGGAACATTGGCTAACAATTTACAGGTACACAGTCTTGGTACGGCGGTATCAGAACCAAGGCATCACTCTCGCAAACGCTCCAAGCTCTCCATCCGATTGTGGTACACCCGCTCCGTTCCCCAACTACCCAGAAGACGATGGTTATCTATCTCCAAACTCAGCAATGTACGATTCCCTTCTACACACTCCGTCACCGAGAGGACATCGCCTTTCGTGGTCAAGTATCGACAACGACGCATACTCAACATGGTCCTCTTCACAAGCATACACCATGCCTACCGCTGTAGCCGACCAACATATCCACCAGTCGTCAGCAACCCTGCCTCAATACGGATACACCCAGCCACCACCAATAAACCCAAACATGCCTTCACCATGGGATCAAACGACCTCGTACATGCACCCTTCATCACCATCGCTTCACACCGGCGGCGCATCCACAAACCCTTCGATTCAGGGCTATAGCAGCTATCAACTTGCCCAGCAACCAATCATATCGCGAAGTCCAGTCTACACAGCCCCCACGGCCCACGCTCCGTATGGCACAATGCCACATGGGCCGCCACGTCGAACGTCTGGTCAGCAGGATTATATCGAGACAACATCGCCAATGTATCAGGATCCTAGAAACTCGCAATATTCCTATTACCCTTCGTGAGGCTGTGCAAAACCGGTCAGGGAACGGACAGGGGAAACAGGCTTGGCATCTTTCATTTGAACGTAGATTAGATTTGTGCAAATAGGTTAGCTATGTAATTGGGCAGGTAGTCGCAGAGGGAGGTTGGCAAAGGAAGTGTGACTCTTCACTGGCATTTTTTCTTGAATCCTGTAATGCAACATTGTAACGGTATTTGTTTCCGCCTATCCACGGCATTGTTTTCTTCTCCTTCTTCCTTGCATGTTATCCATGTCTCGTTTAGGCGGCCCGCAGCAAATCTTAGCTTCCTTCCGTTTGTTTACCAAAAATAAACACACCCACACACCGAACATTGCATCACTTTACATTCATCACTTGCATTCATCACACTACCCACTGGTAAAATAACTAGCCTGTGGGAAGGAATCCTTCAAGGAAGATGTGCAACAAGGTCCCCTAACCCTCTTCCTACCCGGAAATGGTTGCAGCTGATTGGGGCATCCAGGGGGGGAAAGGTGTGCAGAAAACACGCGATGCTGCACAGCCTCAAACCCCGAGTTGCAAAAAACAATGGAACGCCTCGGACAAGAAAACGGGAAAATTAACGCTAAACTTGGGTAATTGCCCTAAGTATTCTTCCTCTCTTATTCTTTTTTTTTCATGCACCCACGATTTAACCAGTGGTAATAATGTCGCGTGTCTTGCCCCTCCCTCCATCCCCCCCGGTTTAATAAGTAGTTGCTAACGGACTTTGATGGATGACATGTGACAGGTTGTTCACCAAGGAGAATCAGGCAACCCACGCAAAACGCCCACGGAACCGGGAAAAAATCCCAAAGCTACGATCCACTTTTAACGCGTTTGACAAACGGGTAAATAACCTTTTGACACGGTGTTTTATTTTTTTCGTGTGATCGTTTTCTAACTTAACTTATGCTTTACCGCTTTGGGCCATTTCTGCCTTGGAAACAGCCTGAGCCGTTTTTGTCGCGCGGAAGTTGCATGCATGGTGCATTGTATATGCATGGAACATGCAATGAAGCCTGACCCGCGCCGCCCATGCCACACACAATTACTGGCGCCTGATGGTTTGTCGCTTCGAGCATTTCCTTACTATCTGCCCTCTGCGGTCTACTACTGGCGAGCATAGGTACTAGTTGGCGCTTGGTTACTTACTACTACTCCTACTAGCAGGTGAATCCATATGACACCACAACGCACACACGCCCTTTGACAAGCACCCCCTCCCCCTCTTCATTTCGTAAACACAGCATGCGCCACGTAAACAAAACTCACAAGTCACCAATCCCAACCCGCTCCGTCTTCTTCCTCCCAATCCCCAAACCTCTATATTACCACCCTTAAGTTCCCCCAAATCCCCAATCCACGCTACTACCCTCTTTTACTCCACATGGCCCGAACAAGCACCATCCCAGCAAAAAAACCACCCCCCCGCAACGCACCCACCCCCTTGCCCATCGGCAACCCCGTGATAGGACTGTTTGAACCTTT
>NW_014575282.1:0-3462 GCF_000527765.1 Bipolaris victoriae FI3
AGTGGTGCTGGTAGCTCGGTTGGCAGGGATGTCGCTTCGTGGTCGCGGTCGCGTTCAGGGGTCGAGATGGCCATCTCTCTCACGCGTCCAGATCGCAAACTCATCCACACAACAGTATTTTCGGTCCGTTGCGATATACAGTCAGTCGCTAGCGATTCGCTACTGCATACAGTTGGTCTGGTCTATATTAGGTACGCTACTGAATACACTCTCATGCATTTGCAGCTTCCGCTTTGCGCACGCGGCTTTGTTGTCATCCCACGCTCACCCCTGTCTCGCTTAGCGCAGGCTTTTCCTTACTCGCTCTAGCTCTAGTCAGCATGACCTTTACTTCCTGCCTATAGAAATTCTAGACTTGTTTCTTACAAGTATTACTAAGTATCTTATAGTGTACTGTAAAGTCCTCTTAGCACGGGTAGTCTTTATAGAAAACAACGTTAACTATATAGAGAAATAGCTATTAATCATATTACAAGATTCTTGATTACAACTATGCTATAGAGAAGAGCTGCAGGACGCAGAGACGCGCGCCTCAGCCGCACGCGCTGGGGGCCGAAACACTGCGCCGCAATCCCAGCCTTGAGGCAACCGCCAGCATATAGATAAGATGCTATACTCAATCTATCATCCGACTTCAGTCCTCTTCCTCCTGCCGCTTGACGAACACGCACCATGCCCGGCAGCGACCTGCGCCTGCTTGCCCTCGACGGCGGCGGCGTGCGCGGTCTGTCCGCCTTGATGATCCTTGAGCAGCTGATGGAGGCCGTCAACCCTGACGCGCCACCAAAGCCATGCGACTATTTTGACATGATCGGGGGCACAAGTACGGGCGGGTTAGTACCTACTAGGTTATCATTATGTGCGAAGAGCGCTGACATTTGACCCTCAGCCTAATCGCCATCATGCTGGGCCGGCTGAAGATGAGCGTTGCCGACTGTATCACCGCGTACTTGTCACTCTCCGACCGCGTATTCCGCAAGACACGACACCGAGTGACGGTCAAGGGCCAGGTGCAGGGCCGGTTCGACGCAGAGGAGCTGGCGCGGGCAGTAAAGGAGGTAGTGAAGCAGCAAGGCATGAAGGAGGACGCGCTACTTAAGGATGTGCCTGAAGCAGAGTGCAAAGTGTAGGCTAGGGCGCACTTCTAACTAGAATGTAGGCTAACCACTACAGCTTCGTGTGTGCTACGAGCAAGGAGACGAGCGAGACCGTCTGCCTCGCGAGCTACCGCACACCGCGCGGCAGCAGCGATCTACTAAACAGCGTGACGGTATGGGAGGCCTGCCGAGCCACCTCTGCAGCCACCTCTTTCTTCGACCCCATCGCCGTCGGTCGGTTTAGCGAGGAGTTTGTGGACGGAGCGACAGGCGCAAATAACCCAGTGCGGGAGCTGTGGGACCAGGCACAGCTAGCGTGGGGCCCTGAGCCACTAGAGGGCAAGGTCAAGTGCGTGGTCTCGATCGGGACGGGAGTGCCGTCGCTTAAGGCGTTCAAGGACGACGTCTTTCAGATTGGTAAGACGCTGGCTGCGATAGCCACAGAGACGGAGCAGACGGCAGAGCGGTTCCGGCGCGAGCGGGGGCTGCTAGACAGCACGGGGCGGTACTACCGGTTCAACGTAGCGCGAGGCCTGGAAGACATTGGGCTGGAGGAGGCGAAGAAGGTTAAGGAGATGGCGGCGGCAACGCGACGGTACATCAGCTCGCAGGAGGTGCACCAGCAGATGCAGGCATGCGCGGGCAGCATTGCAGGCCGAGAGTGTTAGTGTAGTTATCGTCTTTACTATTTAAGCACTGTAGCTAAAGCATGTATAGACTTTGGAGAATATAAGACTAACTTTAGCCTCGAGGGCGTGCCAAGAGTGCGTCAGTTTGTGGATAGGCCAGCGGAGATGGCAGAGCTCGAACGCGTGCTCTTGCCACAACCAGGGCACGACCAGCGCCAGAAGATACACGTGCTGCGTGGTCTTGGCGGGATGGGCAAGACGCAGCTGGCGGTCGAGTTTGCCCGACGACACCACCGCCGGTTCAGCTCGGTGCTCTGGCTTGACGGACGCAGCGAGGACATCCTTAAGCGCAGCATCGCGAGCTGCGCAGGCAGGATCCCGCAAGGCCAGATCCCTGAGACAAGCAGGCAATACGCAGCAGATGCTAGCGCTGATATAGATGCAGTAGTTAAAGACGTCATAGCCTGGCTTGCACGGCCTGACAACACAGCCTGGCTGCTTATCTTCGACAACGTCGACCGAGAGTACGCGGTGAAAGGGGGCGACTCTGATGCGTACGACGTGAGGCGCTACTTCTCTGGCGCAGACCACGGGTCAGTGCTGGTGACGACTCGACTGGCACGGCTGGAGCAGCTGGGCGAGTCGCAGCAGCTGGGCAAGGTGTCTACAGAACAGGGACAGGCCATCTTGGAGGGCTGGTACAGGAAGAAGGATGGTAAGCTAGAAGTAGTGAGTGCTTAGAGACGGGTTGGTATAGCTAACAGTGCAATCATAGATGCAGCTGAGAGCGAGCGGCTGCTACGGATGCTAGACGGCCTCCCGCTCGCGATTGCCCAGGCGGGTGCGTACCTGCAGGAGAGCGGAGTAGGGCTAACGACGTATCTGAGGTTCTACGAGCAGCAGTGGAGCGAGCTGATGGAGGTGGGCCACGAAGGTGATGCACCGCTTCAGGACTACCCAGAGCGCAGCGTGTGGACGACGTGGGCCATCTCGTACCAGGCGATCCGCGACAGACATGAATATACGGCCAACCTGCTGCTGCTGTGGTCGTTCCTAGACAACAAAGACCTTTGGTATGGCTTGTTTGCTACAGCATGCAGGAGGTCTGCTGTAGCTGCAAAAATACTATTAGGGTGGGTCGGAGACATTGCGAGCAGCGAGATCAAGTTCAGCAGAGCGATGCAGCTGCTGTGTAACTACTCGCTAGTAGAGCAGATGCAAGAGTCGGGGAGCTATGCAACACATCCAGTGGTACACCAGTGGGCGCATCACTCGCAAGGCAAGCGCTTCGCAACAGAGCTAGGTCGACTGGCGGTGGTTGCTGTTGGTTGGGCTGTGCCGGACAGCTCTACTCGAGACTATGCTGCGCTGCAAAGACGGCTTCTTCCACACGCGCAGACGTGCTTTAGTCAGATAGTCAGGAGCGAGGCAGTTTGGCGTGGAAGAGCTGAGGGAGGTAGTGATCGAGACGTCGATGAAGGCGAAGAGCGAGAGACTATTCTTAATGCTATGAATCTTCTAGGCAACCTCTACTACAACCAAGGCAAGCTGGACGAAGCAGAGCAGATGTACGAGCGGGCGCTGCGAGGAAAAGAAGAGGCACTCGGGCCTAGCCACACATCGACACTGGACACGGTCAACAACCTGGGCAACCTCTACAAGAACCAAGGTAAGCTGGGCGAGGCAGAGCAGATGTACTTGCGGGCGCTGCGAGGGTACGAGGAGGCACTCGGGCC
>NW_014575282.1:3760-102066 GCF_000527765.1 Bipolaris victoriae FI3
AACCAAGGTAAGCTGGGCGAGGCAGAGCAGATGTACTTGCGGGCGCTGCGAGGGTACGAGGAGGCACTCGGGCCCACCCACACGTCGACACTAAACACGGTCAACAACCTGGGCAACCTCTACAAGAACCAAGGCAAGCTGGGCGAGGCAGAGCAGATGTACAAGCGGGCGCTGCAAGGATACGAGGCACTCGGCAGTGTTCGCGTCCAGCAGTACCTGCCAGCATTCAATACCTTACAGAATATGGGCGATCTTTATGCAAAGCAAGCCGAGATCGCCAAAGCTCGAGCGGTGTAATCAAGGGCTCTTGCTGGCTTCACTAGTGTGCTTGGTCAGTCGAGTAAGAGGTGCATAAGCTTAGCCGCGAAGATGGACGCTTTGCCCTCTCTTAGGAAAGAGAAAAGAATAGCCGAAACTGTAATAGTAAGAGAGGGTTCTACACTGTAGCACGACCGAATAAAGAAGAGCTCTAGAGTGTTTATACGGAGACTTGTCAAAAAGGTGCTTTAATAGCGCACTTCTGTTTATCATATGCTATACATAGATGCTACAAGGCGAAGAAATAATTAGTGAAGGTAGAGACTATTAGATCTAGTGTTTATCTTCTATTTTCTATAATAACTATTCGTGCTACTATAGAAGACTAATAAAGTACGCTGTAAGATGCTTACTAATAGTTGTAATAAACAAGTGCAACGGTTTTTGTAGGTAGGGAGTAAGGGTTATGCCGACAAGAGCTAGAGCGAGTAAGGAAAAGCCTGTGCTAAGCGAGACAGGGGTGAGCGTGGGATGACAACAAAGCCGCGTGCGCAAAGCGGAAGCTGCAAATGCATGAGAGTGTACCTAACCTCGAAGAGAACTATGATAAGAAATCCGTATAAGCGCAATGCGCCGGACAAATAATCGATATCACATCCATTGTAATTAATAATGCCAGCAACATGGGTATTGGGACGTGATAAAGGTTGCTTACTCTAGCAATCATCACGTGATGCTGTAGCTGACAGTCACAGCCAATGAAGGCTTCTGGTGGCCCGAGGGTGTTGCTTACGAACATGCGGAAGAGCCGGATGTCGGTGTGTTCGGCTGCCGGTGACATTACAAACCTCATTTTCCACTTCACTGCATCCGACGCGACCACAACATCTTCGTCCATTTTTCGGCCCCCGGATTGAAGACTGTAATAAAGGTGTAGAAGTGCATCAGAGTTTCGGTCCGTTGTCAAGTAGAAATGTATATGTATAGCTATGGTTTCATCTTGTTACATCTCATGCGACATCCTGCATTTTAGCATTTCCTTCCCAAGATACCCACCAGTTTGTTAATTCTTCAACATTCAATCATGACTGAACAACGCAACATCATCGTGCTCGGCGCTTCAGGCGCCGGTCTTCAAGCAGCCCACTACATCCTCAAGCACATACTACCTGCTCTCAAAGCTAAGAATGATGCCAAGTACCACGTCTATATTATCGCGCCATCATCGACTTGGTACTATAGAAATGCTTCGCCTCGCGTCGCAGCATCAACTGACCGCATGTCGACCGAGAAAGTCTTGTTCAATCTACACGATGCTTTCAAGCAGTACTCCAACGAAGACTTTAGCTTTGTCGAAGCTACCGCAACTGGTCTTGACACATCAGCACAGAAGGTCTCATATCGCAGCAAAAATGGAAAAGAGGAGCAGACTTTGCCGTATCACGCTTTGATTGTTGCTACAGGCAGCAACACCTACTTTACCGCCTTTTCCATGAGTGGAGATGCTCAAGATACTCTCGACTCGATCGCTTCGACCAATGAGAAGGTGGCATCAGCGAAGAAGATTGTCATTGCTGGAGGCGGAGCGACAGCCGTGGAATTTGCTGGTGAAGTCGCTGAGCATCGCAATGGTAAGCCGAGATGGTTTAGCAAAGTCGTTCCAAAAGTCGAGGTTACCTTGGTCACGTCTGATGTGAGGCTCCTCCCTACTCTACGCCCTGCAATTTCCGAAACAGCAGAGCGCAAGCTCAATGATCTCGGTGTAAAGGTCATCTACAACAAGCGTGTGACCGAGTCCACATCCAAAGAAGATGGTCGGACTGTAGTGGCGCTCCAGAACGGGGACAAGCTAGATGCAGATCTCTATGTGCCTGCCTATGGTATCCAGCCAAACTCTTCATGGCTTCCAAAAGAGCTCCTGGATGATAAGGGCTACCTCATCACCAGCTCCACTCTTCGCGTTGATGCAGCGGGTCCCCGTGTGTATGCCCTTGGCGATATCGGTTCCTACTCACACAACACCTACTTCGATATCTTGAATGGTCTACCTGTTCTTGCCACCAACCTCAAGCGCGACTTGCTATCTTTTGACCCCGCACGCCCTGATGAGAAGCCCAAAGGAAAGGACCGGGAACTTAAGCCCGACACGAGGGAGACCATGGTAGTCCCGATTGGAAGCGGCGGTGGTGTTGGCGCCATTATGGGATGGAGGCTGCCAAATTTTGTAGTCTGGTTGCTCAAGGGTAGAGATTACATGGTGGGTATGAGTGGGTTTTCTACAGCAAATGGAGATGGTGTCAAGAAGGAGGTCAAGTGGACTGCTGAAGAGGCTGCCATCTGAATGTTGCAGAAGATATGGAGGCGTTGATGAGCGTTCTGGGGTTCTAGTTCCATATCCCTTTTGCGTGTTTGTAATTAGTAATGCCTTAGAACTCAATGCATTGATATTTTTCCGAGACAGTGGCATGCTTGGTGAAGGTGCTGGGTGATTGACGAGGTTGGGAGTGGCTGCCCCGCGGAGAATAATGCAGGACGATTGGTTTCGAGCTCGCACCACCACATCACGGCGCGCTCCGCGTCTACACGACTCCCGCCTATCCTTGCACCCCACGTACGCGGCCCCAATGCGGGGTGAGTAACAGATCAAATGGACTTCGTGCGTATGGTCGACAACAAAAGGGTGAAGTGGAAGCTGACTGGACACAGTGGGTGAGGCTACTTGGCGGCTCGTCCCAGAAGAAGAAGCAGATCGCGCCAAACAACCCGCAGCAGCGGCTGGCACGCTTCCGGCAGCGATACAACCAAGTTCTGGTATGCGAGTGCGTCGATCCCATGATGCCCAAGACCTGACAGACAGCAGCAAGCATGGCAAAAGGCAACCAACCTCTCAAGCGACCGCGAAGCGCTGGGCAACATCCGCCGTGGCTTCCAGGCCCTCACCGCGATCCTCAGCGATGAGTCCCGATCACCCGCACCCCACATGTGCCTGCAGTTCGCAGCCGCCCAGCAGATATACACGGCCGTCTCCAAGATAGCGGCCACCGCGCACGACGAAGGCACCGTTAGGGACGCCGTCGCATTCTACAATGCCCTCATCGATAGCGAGGAAGAGGACTTTCTCGAGAATGATGTCTTCGCCGCCTCCCTCATGAACTTCATCGACCGGACAATCGGATCTGGCAGTATAGGCATTGGCGAAGACATTGAGGCTGACATTGTCGAGTTGCTGTTCGGCATTGCGGCCAAAATCAGGTTACAACCAGAGATCCTGCATGTCTGGTTCACCACCACATCTGCAGACAGCCAAAGGCGGCTGCTCAACCAGAAAGCCGATTTCGCGGGTGTCACACAAAAAGAAGATTTTCCGCTGTGCTATCAGCTCATTGACCACGTCCACCATGAAGGCCGTATCGGAGATTTTGCGCGCACTGGCCTACTGTACATATTCGAGTCTGCGTCCAGGTCTATAGATCTGGAGCAGTGGATAGTGAACAGTGATCTCCCTACACTCATGGCAACTGGACTGGGAGCACTGTACAGCCAGATGAGCAGGTAGGATACACGTTCACTCTATACTTCTACAACAAGCTAACGTGGCGTAGGAAACTGTCCATCCTACATCCCCCACAAGATCTGCCTCTTATACTGTCTCTTTCCGATTATCCCGAGATGAAATCGAATCCACAAGCAGAAAATTTCTTCAGTGTCGACTTTCAGGGTCATCTCCTTACGTTCCTGTCTTACCTTGCATTTTGGCAAGATGTATTGGAGCACTGCAGATCCGCCGATGTTAGAGTCACACTGATTGACCACTTCCAAGCCTTGTTTCTTCAGCAGCTCTTGTTCGTATTCACTATGCCCCCCTTGCACGCATTCTGCTAATCTCAAATAGGTACCCTTCGCTGCTAGAATCATCCGATGCTGATGGTGGTTCCTCTGTTGCAGTGCTTACATACCTCCGCCATATACTGGACGGCCTGGACCATCCCGAGCTTGTGCACATGATGCTTCAGTATTTGCTAGCACTACTGGACTATACGACTTCTACAGCGCCACGTTCACCCGCCGCTGTCAAACGACGCCAGTCGCTCATGCTGCTCAGTGCAACAGACAAAGATGACGACAAACTCAACCCATCGCTGTTCAACCTTGTCGATCTTGTGCTAGGTAGCACTGCTTCCCGAAATCCACAGACTGTCACCGCAGCGTTGAAGCTGACAACAGTGATTCTGAGCAAAAACCACAGCTATGCACTTGGGTCTCTTGTAAAGGTCATG
Source organism: Bipolaris victoriae FI3 (assembly GCF_000527765.1). NCBI lineage: Eukaryota > Fungi > Ascomycota > Dothideomycetes > Pleosporales > Pleosporaceae > Bipolaris > Bipolaris victoriae. Next base: position 8,296 of record NW_014575282.1, read on the forward strand.
GCCATTCACCACAAAGAGCATCATAGGACAGTCGGGTCGCTGAACAAGGAGCTTGAGATGTACCTCAACGTTGCTGTGGACCTTGCCGGTCTTGAAGGCGTCGACGAGGCCTATGACAGCTATTTGAAGGATGTGTTGAGCTTACTGGAATCTCATCCTTGTTCGCTGAAGACGATTGGCATACCATCCATGTCTGGGAAGAATCAAGGTTACTTTGACTCAGCTGAAGCCTCGGCTAGGGATGTTGACCCGCATCACCTGCTCCCAGAAGACCCACTCTTCCAAACCCTGATTGACCTGTTGCTAACATTCCTCACAAACGATGTCGAGACTAATCTGGCACTTACCGAGGCAATTATTACGCTCGGAACATGTTCTCAGCTACGTCTTGAAGGCTGGCTGTCTGTTGACCCTGCCGACTACCACTTCGAGAACAATAGCTCCGAAATAGAGTCATTCTCGAATGAAAATTTGCGGGCCATGTACATGGCTGAAAGGCTTCCAAATTGGAACCCAGCAGCCACACCCCAGTTGCTGGCGTGCTTGCAGCAGCTTCAGGCTCAAGTCAATGCTCTCCGGAGCGACATCAAGGACTGGGATGAGCAGGTTGCTAGCCGTAAAGACACTTTCCGCATCCACCAAGACATAGAAGAGGAGTCTAAAATGTCTACACCTCAGTCAAAAGCAGTTAGAGCTCCTTCCGAAACACCAGCAGGGTCTTGGACGCCACAGATACCAAAACATGTTCTGGACCCACCAAAGACGCCTTCACGAGCTCAGTCTCCTCGAGGAAGAAAAGAAGCACTTGCAGCGTCAAGAAATACACCTGGAGGATCTCCTGTCCCCTCAAGATATGGCGGGCAAACTCTCGTTGGCTCGCCTGCTCGAGCGGCGTCCCCTCTATCAGTGCAGAATGTCAGCATTCTACAGCCGTCGCTCATGTCTGATGTCGACGCCAGTATAGCACAAATCAGGATGAACCAATTTGGCAAGAGACGTATTCGCTTCCGGCGCGCAGCTGGATCAAGAGAAGTTGAAGTCATGCTATCCAAATTCCAGCCGCCACCAAAAGAGCCTTCCGAAGACGCAACAGATAGCGCTGAAGAGAGGGAGGAGGATGACATTCGAGAGGCGAGTCTAATGCATATCATTACGAACGTGGTGATTCTGCAAAACTTCGTGCTGGAGCTCGTGGCATTGATGCAAGTCAGGGCTAGCTTGTTTAATGAGGTCAAGTTTCTTTGAGGGTGTAGTGCTTGTTGTGGGGGTGTTTTCGGTTTAGTAGCACGAATATACCCATTTTCATGTCTGTGTCTTGGCCTTTCCATCCACATGGCGGTCCACGATCATGCCCACACGAATGCAAGAACGGCAGGGACCCGCACGTGCTGTGTTGTTCCGAGGTATCCTCGCGCACGTGCATCACCAACCCGCCTTACGGAAAACACAGGGCTGCATCGGAAATGTTGCCGGGTGCCCCTCAAACGTCATTCTCCCACACTTTCACATGTCGATCATTCCGCCCCTCATCCACCATCAAACTGCCATATGTGCGAGCTCGTGAAAGCGCACCAACCATGAACCAACCAAGAACCAGAAGAGGCCTTTTTTCTTCGCTCATGTTCTGCCAATGCTGCCACTCCACAAAAGCGACAATGGGCAATTAATTATTACAGGGGCTTTGGAGACATGAAGCTCGGTTACTGCATAGTTCCATGTGCCGATCCCCGGCCGAACGACATCAGCATATCGTAACTTCCGCTCGTCCACCAAGGCAAAATCCGGGGTATGCCAAGTGTTCCCGTTAGTTGCCAGGCTAGGTCATACCAAACACAGACGCGTGCCAGTCTAAACTCAGACATTCGGCCTGGGCTCACGCAAGGGCCGAGGCTGGTGGGAGCGAATGGAAGCTGTCTGACCTCTGCTACCCGCGGGTAGCTTCTGATCAGCCCTGGTAAGAGAATATTACTGACGGAATGTCCTTGCTCTTTCTTTCTTGACTCACAGTTCTTCTCCTGTTTTTTTTGGTTCCTCATCTTCTGCTTGGTGCTTCTTGATACCCGTCTAGTAGCTGTTGGCTTCTTATACTTTTTCCTCATTTGACTTGAGTATAAGGTTTCAGGCCGAGGCTCATCAGATACACTGCGGTTTTTTTCGAATTGGAACTGAGTGCAACTTGGTTCGCTTTGCTATTATCAAAAGGCTTGGATAGTTGTTGGATTTAGCTTTGCGCAACTGGCACTTTCCTTTCACAGGGACTGGACCTCAAGACCATACAAAATGTCTGCGAAGTCGGTACAAGGGCCTAATGGCAAGAAGCCTGCGTCAGCGGCCACCAATCTGATCGGTAAGCTACGTGGTCAGTGTATGCCCTCCAATGGCAAAGGCTGAACGTTTTGTGTAGCTGGTGGTGGTGCTGGTATGATGGAGGCGCTCGTGTGCCATCCTCTGGGTAAGTTTTACAGTCGCCACGAAGTGAATTGACTCGCAATAAATTTAACATCATCTTAGATACGATCAAAGTTCGAATGCAGTTGTCAAGACGAGCTCGCGCGCCAGGAGTACGTTCCACTTCATATCTGCACAATATGCGACGGAGCAATTGCTGATGTAGCACTATAGGCGAAGAAGCGCGGCTTTATTACTACTGGTGCCGAGATTGTGAAGAGAGAAACAGCATTGGGTCTATACAAGGGTTTGGGCGCGGTGCTCACTGGAATCGTCCCGAAGATGGCAATACGATTCACAAGTTACGAATGGTACAAGCAAATGCTAGCGGACAAAGAAGGCAATGTCGCGTCAAAATCTACATTCATGGGTGAGTTTCGTACATTTCTAGCCTCGATTGCCCTGTCACGGCTTCGCTCGAAAGGTGTCAGCCACGACCAATACTAACTATACACAGCTGGTCTCGCCGCCGGAATCACAGAAGCCGTTCTTGTCGTCACTCCTATGGAAGTGGTAAAGATTCGTCTACAAGCGCAGCACCACTCCATGGCAGACCCACTCGATGTGCCGAAGTACCGAAACGCCGCTCATGCGATGTATACTGTTGTCAAGGAAGAAGGCGCTGGAGCACTATGGCGTGGTGTCTCGCTCACTGCTCTACGCCAGGGAACCAATCAAGCGGCAAACTTCACAGCATACTCTGAGCTGAGGGCGCAATTGCAGAATTACCATAGCAGTACCGACATTCCCAGTTACCAGACAAGTATGATTGGACTGATAAGCGGTGCTGTGGGACCTTTCACAAACGCACCTATTGATACCATCAAGACGAGGCTGCAGAAAACGCCTGCTGAGCCAGGTCAAAGTGCCCTACAACGAATTACAAACATTGCCGGGTAAGATATGGAACCATTGTATACTATGCACACAAACTAACCATGCTGGTAGTGATATGTGGAAGCAAGAAGGAGTCCGAAGTTTCTACAAGGGTATCACACCACGCGTTATGCGAGTGGCTCCTGGTCAGGCTGTTACGTTTACCGTATACGAATATCTGAAGGGTGTTTTGGAGCGTGGACGAGAGATGCTACCGGGTGGCCAATACGAAGAGTAGGCTACGACTAGGTGGGGTAAGTGTCGGAGGTAGTTTATGAGTTCTGATACTATTCTGAATAGCGAATGTAAAACAATTGATTGCATTTGGAAATGAGTTTCTTTTTACCTGCACGATTCATGCTTGTATCGGGCCATCTCTAGGAACAGGAAGGTATGGCAAAAGCAGGGGCTGCCAAGTGCATCCGCCCTTCACCCCACTTGCCCCACGTACCCATGCATCACAATGCTACGTCAGCGTAAACAAGCAGAGTTGTCAATTCAACAACCTGTACCCCACCACGCTCATCTGAACACCAACTTCGTCTACAGAGTGTGTTCACGATAAAGTCTCATACAAGATGCAGTCCGGCATCTCCGGTATTATTACCTGAATTCCCAATTCTGAGAAACCCCCTAACAATGTGCAACAGCTTCCCAAGAGCTCAAATCTGCCCTAGGCAGCCTCATAACATCGACCAGCCAACGCGGTATCCTAGCAACGATCCAGAAGGAAACCATTGTCCCCAGCGGCACAATATCCTCGAGTGCCTCGACCTTTGTCGACGATCTCTCGAATCTTCAACCCCATGTCAAAGACAATGCGGCGTTGTACATTCTCCTCCGCCGTGCCGACAGCCTGAGTAGCTCAGATAAGAGCCTGGTGGCAGTGACATATGTTCCCAATGCGGCGCCCGTACGCCAAAAGATGCTCTTCGCATCCACAAGGTTGACCCTTGTGCGCGAACTAGGCGGTGAACACTTTGCAGAGAGTATCTTCACAACCGAGGCGTCGGAGTTGACAACCGAAGGTTGGGAGAAGCATGTAGCTCACACAGAGTCTGAGAACCCATTGACGGCCGAAGAGCAGTCGCTGCAGGACATCAAGGCCGCTGAGGCGCTGGAGAGCAGGGGCACACGGGGCCAGAGTCTTGCTCAAGGCGGCAAGTTGGCAATCCGTGCTGACAACGACGTTGCAGAGGCGTTGAAGAGGTTGGGCCAGGGAGGCGGAGACAACGTCGTCCAGCTGAGAATGGATGGTGCGTCTGAGACATTGAAGCTGGTATCTTCATCGTCGGCTACGCCATCATCCATCTCTGGGGCTATCGACACGAAAGAGCCACGATATGTGTTTTACCGCCACACCGACCCAGATGCATCCATTGTCTTCATCTCGACGTGCCCAAGCAGCGCGAAGATTAGGGAGCGCATGATATATGCTGCGAGCCGCGGTAACGTGGTGTCGCTTGCACAAAACGATGGTGGCCTCAAAGTGCTGAAGAAGCTCGAGGTCACAAATCCAGATGAGATTACCGAACAGATTATCATGGACGAGTTCAAGGAGGAGAAGAAGGAGGAGAGTAAAGGATTTGCCAAGCCCAAGAGGCCAGGACGCCGATGAACGAAGGCTTACATGAATGCATTTTGGATTGCAATGAGCATCATAGATTGAAGACGTATGCTGGTAAATACGTTTGAAACAAGAAAAAATGGATATCCCAATTGACACATTCATTTCTCTCTTTTTTTTTGAGTATGTATGCCCTACACGCATACAAACATCATAATACCTGGACCAAGACACCCCCTACTCATCTCCATCCTTCAAGAACCCCCGATTCCCATGCGGTCTCCTCTCCATCCTACCCACCCTCACAACCCCACCCTTCTTACCTACCATCCTCTTCTCCACCTGCCTCCCCTTGAGCCAATGCTCCCTCACGTTCTTCGAATCCCGATTCACCTTTGGCGGCATAACTTTATTCTGCTGCGCCAACACAGCGACGTTGAGTTTTCCCTTCTTGACATCTTTGGTCGGCTTGTCGGTGCGCTCGAGGAACTTGATATGCTGGTTCAGCTTCTCTTTTCGCTTTTCCTCTTCGGTTTTGCCGCGGCGCTCGGGTGGGGGTGTGGGCGGGCGCTGGTCGTCGATTGTGGCGAGGAGGGAGTCAGGGAGGAGGCCATTTGAGGTGTCGATTTGCGTGGGGTGTTCGGAGTCTGATTCTTGGTCGGCGGAGGGAGCGTCTGTAGCTGCTGCTTTTGCTTCTTTGGCGGCCTGTTTGGCGAGTTTCTTTGCCTTCTTTTCATCGCGCTCGCGCTTGGCGGCTTGTTGGGCGGCGAGGAATTCTTCGCGGGCTTTGCGTTTGGCGTTTTCTTTGGCTTGTTGGGCTTTTTGAGCGCGGTCGGCTTCAGCGCGGGCGGCGAGGGCTTTGGAACTTGCGGCTGCGGTGGTGACAACTTCGGGGGCTTCGTCGTCTGAGTCGCTGGCGTCGTTATCGTCGTCGGCTTGGGATACTTCGACTACAGGCTCAGCGGCTTCGTAGCGCTTGTTGCCTTGCTTGTTCATGACTGGCGAGGCTGGTGTCGGTGCAGGCTCCTCGCTGCCGAAACGCGTGTGTGCCTTCTCAGCCTGTGCTGAGGGAGGTGCAGTGTCTTGCGAGGGTATAGGTGCCATTTCGCTCTCGTAGGTAGAAGATGGTACCTCGTCGATTGCTTCGACAAGCTCCTTTTTTGGTGTCTTTTTAGGACGGCCTCTTCCCTTCTTCACTGCCGCCGATGGTGTCTGATCGTCCAGGATCTTAGCTTTGGGCGTAGGCGAGCCCTCTGGCCGCTTGCGTGTAGCTGGCGTGGCATAAACGGACCCGGGGGCCTGTATTGGTGTGTAAAATGCAGGGTTTTGCACAGTCGATGGCACTTCATCTTCCTTTTCCACGGTGTTGGATGATTGATCTGAAGCATCGGCGCCAACGACTACTTGCGGGCTTGATTTTCGGCGAGCTGGCAAACCGCTCTGCTTGGGTGTCTCGGGCGCTTCTGGTTCTTGCGCATTGGCAGCAATCGTGTCTGAGGTATCGTTTGAAGATTCTTGTGAAGGCTCATCTGCAGATTCTTCCTGCCCTTTTGGCTCCGCTGCACTTCCTTTCTTTGCTGTGGCCTTGGGTGCCTTTCTTTGCCTCTTTGTCTGTGTTGGTGTCTCCAGCGACTCCAGTTCTCTCTTTCCAACCTGCTTTCTTGTCGAACTGCGAGGCGTAGGCGTCGGTGCGCCTGGCGTCTCTGTTCCTCCTCGTGTTGTGACCATTGCGACAGCGATACTGTAGACCTGGCTGTGTCCTGACGAAAGCGCAGCTTGGATTTAGGGTGTCTGGGTTGGGGCGCAACTTTCTTCGCGACACCAAAAAAGATTCTGGCGCGCCAAGATTTCGCGGCCATTGCGGACCTCCGAGAATGAACAACCGTCACCATGTCCGACTTCCACCCCACGCCTGTCACGAAAGTCATTGATGAGCCAACCATGTCCCTCTCTCGGATTGGAGGGGGTTCAACAAGAACTGTTGAAAAAATTGGGAACTGTCTCATTTGCCAATTTCGCCAATTCACCAAAACAGCTCAGTACAAGGGCGCTCCAAGACTAATACCATCTCCACATCGACAAAAAGCTAGCACTCCGATTCAGATCCGGAGATATGCTACCAAGTCAAGATTCGATGCCCCAAAAGCCCGGGCTGATGTCGACGAGCGCAGCCGGTTAGGCTTCTATACGCTCGCTAAACAACAGGGCACTCTCAAGATGGAACCTCGCATAGCGCAGAGTCTGTACCAGGACTTTGTTACACATAAGAATAAAATGGATCATGGTACCAACATTCTGAGACTAGTAAAGAGTGCGTGTCGAATCTGCCATCCAGTATGAATTTGGTATGCTAATCTCAACAGAGTACAATGTTGCACTTGACGATGTTTCCTCCCTTGGGATCATAACTTTCAAAATACCTGACATCAGCGACCCTGTTAAGAAAGCTCAAATTCCCCCAAGTCAACACAAAACCATCTCTGGACTGCTTCTCCAAGGGTGTGCACAGGCTGGTGATCCTCTAGCAATTGTACATATCCTGACTGCTGTCTATCTAAGCAGCGCAGGTGATGAATCTGTGCAAGAGCTAGCACGCCTTTTCCCACGTCATGAAGTCCCAAGATACCGCCAGACATTAGAGAGCTTTGATCAACAAACACTAGAAAAGACCACGGCTCTATGGCCAGAAGTGTTGACTCTGAAGGGGCTTTTTCTTGAGCAGGAGGGCCAAAGACTCAAAGCAAAGGAAGTTTATCTGCAGGCCACCAATCCTTCTAGTCTCAAATATGAACCTGGAGCAAGACATCCCATGCAGCTGCCACTAATCGCACCCTGGAATGCACTTGGGTTATTACTGAAATCCGAAAAAGATCCAAAAGTGCAAGCTGAAGCAAAGACCCCATTTGAGCTGGGTGCTCTAAAAGGCGATGATCCGCTCTCATATTATGAACTTGCGGCTTTCGAGCCTAGAGCAAGTGAGAAATGGCTGCGATACACTAGTAAAGCTGCAGCATCGGGGCATCAACAAGCCATGATTAACCTCATCGACTTTTACCAGGAGGTTGCAAAGACTGAATCGTCAATTCTCAAAGATGGTGGGATACGAAAAGCGCTCAATTGGCTGCTAGGGTGGAAGCCTGGCAGCGCTGCAGCATTAGCGCGGGAATGGCTTGAGGCTGCATCTAATGCCGGCCATAAGCCTTCTATGCTGCAGCTTGCAGATTATCACGACTCAAACGGTGATCACGAACAAGCAAAGGAATACCTGCGACAAATACTCGAAGTCCCGAGTGCAGCCAATCAAAAGGAAGAGTGGCCACAACTCGTTCAACTTGCAAGGAAACGGCTTGCTGGGATCAGATAGAAGCAGGCTGGCTTGAAGGCCAGTTGATTTCTAGTCACTGCACTTTGTCTAATAAAGAAGACAATTCTTAGTAATATCATCGACAATGCACTATCTCTATCTCTGGGGTTATACAAGCTTACCCCGCTTTTGCAAGTGAGATACTGGCCTTCCTTATCTGGCTCTCTGATAGCAGCCATGGTATTTGAGTATACAAGAGGCTCTTGTTCAGCTTTATCTTCCTACTTACAATCATCCCAAACCTGTACGCATATATATTTGATGAAAATTACTTGTGCCCTACATCCCACAATTTCGACTTTTGACACAGCTATGGCTTCCGACACTGCAACCAAACTCAACCGCAGGGCCCTAATAGGATCATCCACAAGCTTTTGGTCTCACACTTCGCAGTCGGGATTCGATCTTACACATCCATCTACTCACTCTTTGCCGATCTCCGGACCTACTTATACAATCCAAACATCAACTCAGCCCATCAAGGTTGACCCCGCTAAATCCGCACTTATCATAATTGACATGCAAAACTTCTTTCTCTCCTCAGCTTTTGGCCGCAACCAACAGAGTGCTGGACATGCTGCTTGTGAACAACTTTCCAGATATGCCATACCAGCTGCAAGAAAGGCTGGCATCCGGGTAGTTTGGGTGAACTGGGGCCTTACAGAAGAAGAACTCAAAGAGATGCCGCCGGCAGTCAAACGTGCTTTTGGATTTTTTGCTATTCCCGCGGATTCAGACTTTAGTGCAGATGATGCGTTTGGGTATCATGAAGGCAGTGTGAGTGTAAATCGCCACGGAGGCGAGGAGAAGTCAATGTACTGTGGCATAGGCGCAGACTGCGGGACACTTACAGTTTCAGAGGGATACTGCGTTTCTGGCGGCCGTCTACTCATGCGCAATACTTGGAACACTGGAATCTACCCGCCTCTTGAGGCCATGTACCTTGAGGGTAGGGAGCTTGATAGCAGGCCCGACGTTTGGATTCACAAGAATAGGATGAGCGGCTTATGGGGGGCCACAACTCCACTGAAAGAGTTTCTCGATCAAGAGGGTATCAGGACACTGTTTTTTACTGGGGTCAACACGGATCAGTGTGTAGGCGGAACTTTGACAGATGCTTTTAGCCATGGGTATGATTGCGTTCTTTTGAGTGATGGTTGTGGGACTAGCTCACCAGAGTATACACAGCAGTGTTGGGAGTACAACGCGAGTCAGACGTTTGGATTCTGTGCGAGCTGTGAGCAGTTTGCAAATGGCGTAGTGGGCTGATGGCTCAAAATGGAAGGGAAAAAGGCTTCTAAAGAGTTAGAAGTGATGTGTGGGAACAGGTCCCTAGCATACTTTTGAATACTGTGAAATCAGTTCACTTGACGTCCCAATGGTGCTTTTCCGCCTCTGAGGGCGTGGCGCTTCACTGTGAATTTCTTAGAAAACTAGAGTTCTCATCCAACGACTATTTCAAATTAAGAGAAAACAAAAAAAAGCATCATTCTCAGGAGCTCACAAGACAAGACTTCTAGTTCATAATACAATTATACTTCCAAACACTATCCCTCTAGATGATATCACGGCCATGCCAAGGCCGCCCGCAGACATCGGAAAAAGCCTCGGCTAAGCACCGCGAACCCCAGGGCCAACCCCGATGCTATCCACCCCACCCTTGCTCTTCTACATCATTACCAGCACTCTTCCTACAACAATTGGCGTTTTCCGCAGTGTAGAAGAGTCGCCAAACATCACAAAATGTCTGGCTTGAGGATATTAGTGCCCGTCAAGCGGGTCATTGACTATGCGGTATGTTTAGTTTAGCACCGAAGAATGCGCCCAGTCCCGAGCCTCGCATGTGTTGCAACGGCACAAGAGATGAACTCTACAGACGCAGTGACATGGCAATATGAAGAAGAAAGCAACAGATACTTATATGGAATAACAGGTCAAACCCCGGGTAAACCGTACGCAAACCGCCGTCGAAACCGCAAATGTCAAGCACTCGATGAATCCCTTTGACGAACTCTCCATCGAGGAAGCGGTCCGCATGCGCGAAAAGAAGGCACACCACGCCAACGCCCCCGCCGTCGAAGACATCGTTGCCTTCTCCGCGGGTGTCGCAAAATCGCAAGACATCCTCCGCACAGCCATGGCCATGGGCGCGGACCGTGGCATCCACGTTGTGGTGGAAGAAAAAGACGCCCTCGAGCCCCTCGGCGTCGCAAAGCTCCTCCGCAAAGTCGTCGAGGAGCAAAAAAGCAACCTTGTCATCCTCGGCAAGCAAGCCATCGATGACGACGCGGGCCAAACAGGACAAATGCTCGCGGGCCTGCTCAACTGGCCGCAAGCCACACAAGCGTCCAAAGTCACTATCAAGGACCAATCCGTCGAGGTGGTGCAGGAGGTCGATGGCGGTGTGCAGACGATCAAGGCCAAGCTGCCAATGGTTATTACAACGGATCTACGACTCAACGAGCCGCGCTATGCTAGTTTACCAAACATCATGAAGGCGAAGAAGAAGCCGCTCGAGAAGAAGAGCCTAAGTGATTATGGACTGGATACTGAGGTTAGGCTGAAGACGGTTAAAGTTACGGAGCCTGAGCCGAGAAAGGGTGGTGTCAAGGTGGAGGATGTGGATGGTATGATTAGCAAGTTGAAGGAACTTGGGGCTTTGTAAGAACAGAAAAATATGTGTGTATTATCACCAAAATAAGAAATGATTGAATAGAAAGGACGCGGCAATGGAATCGTGTCTAGGTATCATATCTCGTTTGCATTTTCGGGATTCACGTTGGCAAAGAATGTTGGTCTGAAGAACGAAACTTTGATTGTCTAAGAAATGCATGTACAATGTCACCGTCCATTCTAAATCATGAAGACTGCGCAGCAAAGAAACTAAGAAAACTTCCTGCCGTCAATCCGCCCACAAGACTCAGCGACATGAAACCCCCTGCAGCCTCAAGTTCATCGGGTTCAACCCACTCAGCAAAGCCCATCATACAGTTACTTCCCAGGAAACCGTTTGTCATACCAAACAACAGCTGCACGACGAACAGATAGAAGAAGTCAGAGGGGATAGCCGCACCTTTGCCGCCGATGTTGCAGAGAAGATACAAGGGGATGAAGAGGATTCTTGCAACGGACAGGAAGAATAGCAACTGTGGGCGATGTGTAAGACGGAGAGCAGGCAAGGCCGGTCCGACACGACCGATGAGATCACCAATGTTCCAGAAGAAGAAGCCTAGGGGGATAAAAGCTGCGGGTTGGAAGAGGCGAGGTGCGGTGGCTGGATCGCGTACACTGAGGACTTGGGGTGTGAAGACGGGGAAGAACATAGTTACTGCAAAGGTAGTGAAGATGGCGCCGGCGAGCCAGAAGAGCTTTCTGAGGAGCCTTGTCAAGGGCACGCTCTTGCGCTCGGTACGATCTGTGTCGTCGTATTCGGGGCCTTCGTTGTAGGATGTGCGCAGCAGGCGCTGCTTGGAGCTGTCTCTGGAGAGCAGGTAGAAGAAGGCGAAGAGAGTTGCGACGGAGACGGCGGTGGCAGTCAGGAAGTACACAAAAGCAGAGGTGCTGGACTCTTGAGGCGCACCGTCAACATGGTGCTTCTTTGGGACGGAGAGCACGGAGATGATCTGGGTGATGGCTGGGAGGACACCGGCGACACCTTGGCCGGACATTATACCCTGGGTATATTCTTCCCGTCCAAACCCAGATACGTAGGCGAAAACGCCGTTTTGGCATAGACCTGTGGCCAGACTGGCAATCATGACCATGACCATCAGGAAGGCAAAGTAGACGCCGACGGATACGTCTAGGAACAGTTTGGTAGATATAGCAAGTAGTGTGAAGACGATGGCGTTGAGGGCGAGCGAAGCGATGATACGGCGGGGGTAGTTGGCACGGGCTTGTAGCTTGGTCAGGACAATCATGGAGCCTAGGTTGCCTACGGTGGAGACGGAGAGGATGCCGGACTGGAAGTTGCGGAGGAGGCTGTCGTTGGACTCGAAGCGGCGCTGGAAGTACGGTGCTGCTGCTAGAAACATGTTCCTAGGCGCAAGTTAGTCGTGTACATGTGGTGGGAGTGTGTAGGGACTTACCAGGCCCATAGCATGGCGACTCCCAGCAGGGTGAAGACGGCATAGTCGGTCCATGAGAAGGCCTGCTCCTCCGCATCGATATGCTCGCCATCAGGCCGCTCAGAGCCACCTTGTAGCGGTTCATACGAAGCCTCCGGTTCTTCGCGCCTAAACATCTGGCGTAAGCGCTCCATAGTGTGTTGCTATATGTATCGCGCTCGCGGTGTTGTCGAGCGTCTGGGGGCGGAGCTGCGGAGATACGGAGTTAGGGAGGTCTTGATAATGAGTCTACAAGTACGGAGGGTTTTGAAAGGACATGCACACGTTCACGAGGTAGATGTGAGAAGAGCAGACATAATCAGGCAACAATACAAGCACTGAATGGACTCATGATGGCGGCGCGTGAGGAGCACGTCGAGGAACGACAGCAGGTGATGCGGTGATGGGCAGCACGGACGCGACGCTAGCGTGGGGCTCTGCTCTGCTCTGCGTGGGATGGCTACTAGGGTTTGATGTCACCTCCACCCCCGCCCTACCCCTCCGATTCGCTGCGCTGGCTCAACTCCCAAAGATTCTATACAGACAGTACGCCAAAACTCGGCCGTATCCCCGCCAAGGCAACTGCTCTTCACACACGCACAACCGTCATGTCGTCGCATATGCCTCCGCAGACCATCTCGGTCAAGCGCAAACGAACTGAAGCGCCCGTGGACTCGCTGCGCATCGATCACGAAGTCAAGCGCCAGAAAAGCCAGAACCTTGACTCTGGCTTCAACTCGGAGCCAGAAGTTCAATTTTTCTTCCGGCGACTCACAAAGCCAGGCGACGATGCTCACGTAGCCACGGCCCCACCGACGCCAACCGCCCAGAGGCGTTTTCGCCTTGACCCTGTATCGAGAATCGGGGCAAAGAGACATTTCGTCGAGGAACAAAAGTCTTCCAGAGATGAGAGTAACTTGGTTGGGGGTCAAGTACAATCACCGGCATCGGAGCCTGCACTCGACCTACCATCACGACCGCGGAAGAGGCCTGGGGCGGGGAGTGCACTGCGGAATTCATCAAAGTCAAGCATACAGAGACAGGTGCAAGTGTCGGAGCCGTCTGAAAAGGATGTGCGTAAACTTGAGGCACTTTCAAAAGAGGTGGAGAAGATAGATAATCTCAAGATCCCCCTGCCCTCGACATCACCATCGAAATACAAACCCAAGGCCCCTGCGAAGCGGTTTGCTGAGCGTCATCCAGAAAAGGCCGCAGCGCTATCATCACACGACAACGAAGCTACAGACGTGGACGCCATGGACGTAGATAGCGAATACGTCTACGACCACTATGTGCGCGAGCCCGTTCTGCCGGATGCACCAGCGCCAACCGGGAGTGTGGGACTGTTGGTGATTGGCGAAGAGGACGCAGACTGGTGGGACAACGAAGAGGGCAGCGACCGAGAGTTTGATACGGATGACGAAGACGAGAATGCAGAAGACTACTACGCTAATGACTACCCGGAAGATGAAATGAGCGACGACGACGAGTTTGACCGCAATCTGTACAAGCCAAAGTACCGCCATGGCAGCGATGAAGAGGAGTACGATATTGAGCGTGACGAGGGCGACAGCGCACTTGCCAGCGGCGAGGACGAAGACGATTTGCATTTCAAGATGACGGTGCCAAAGGCACAACGAGTGGGGTACTGGGGTATGAAGGACGAATGAGGAACTTGATGGGACCATGGTATCATGACCATGTACAGGTGTACACTGCAAGATGGCCTCTATCTCTTTTTTTCCCTGTCCATCTCTCTCCTTCGATACACGTAATGGAAACCTGTTGCAGCTGTCCACGTACGTCGAGCATATACTTTGGTACTGATCTCGATCAACAAGCCAAGGCCCTTTTTTCTTTACCCCACACTCTCAACCTTTTTTTTGTAGACTATCCTTGTCCGTTTCACACCCCCATCCTAACCAGGATTCATACACGGTGGCATTTTCCGCATCCCCCCCGCTTGGGCTATTATCGGCTCAACGGTGAGTTGTTAGGACATGTATAGGCTCGGATAGTGCTACCGACTTGTTGAGCCAAGCAAGATGCAGATATCAGTCTTTGTGAGTCGAAATTCGCGCAAGTGCAAACATGGTAGCCTGGCGGCTAGTCAGCAGCGCTATTGCCTATTGCAATCGGGGGCATGGCAGCATCATTGCTCGGGTGAGAGTGGTGCGAGGGAAGCGAGTGGTGTTGTCAAAAAGGGTGGTAGAAGATGGTAGCGGTGCGGGTAGTGCAGCTGCCGTTTCCGAGTCGGGAAGGGATGTGAGGGAGGGACGTGGTGCTATGTTTCAGAGTGGGAAGGGACGGAAGCGTGTGAGTGGTTGCCTCAATTGCTGGGTGGGAAGGCGCGGTGGTGATAGGACAAGTAGTCACTGGCGCTCGTCGCGGAATAAATTTTTTCTGTCCAACCTTTCTGTTAGTTAGGCGGGCTATGAGCAAAGTTGCGGTCAAGTCTGATCAAGTGTCGGTCAGGCAATGGGCAGTTGTCGCCGGCAAGGTGCAGTTGGACAGGGAAGAGCGCGAGACAGGTATGTAGAAGGCCTCACGCAGACAGGCATGGCGACAGGACAGGACAGGACGGGCAACGGAGGAGCAAGATGACGCGCGGAAAACGGTCGTATACGCGCGTAGCCGCCAATTCTTGTTTGTGGCAGCAGTGTGGGCATAGGAAACGAGGGTTAGGCGGGACCGGCAAGCGAAGTTGCACATGGATCCATGGCGGGAGTTGTTGTCGCTGGTAGTATCCCGACTAGGCTAAAAAGACAGGCAAGGCAAGGCGAAGACGGTTGACCTGCCTCCCAGACGAGAGTGGTAAGCAGTGCGGGGAATTGCAGAACTGGGGGTTAGCAGCAAAGCAAAGACGGGGAAGGGCGACTAGGGCCAGAGGCAGCGCGGTAATGGGTGGCCCTTGGTAATAGTAGCAGAGATGAGGTGATGTCGGAGTTGCGTTAGTCCTAGGCTTAGGAAGACGACGACACAAGTCCCGAGCGCATCCCATTCGCCGTGCAGCCATGGAACCACGCTATCCGGCGCACAATAGATGGGCTTGGCGGGCAGAAGACTATCAGGCCGCAAAAAATAAAATAAGACAGAGAAGAAGAAGAAAAGAGCAAGGAGCAAGGTTTGGGACGGAGGTGGGAAAGATGCACAGGCAAGCAAGACGAGTTTGTGTATCGCCGGATAGGTCGCAGATCGATGGTTCGGATGATGCGGACACAGGATGAGACAGCAGAGCATTGCGGCCAAGGTTGTGCATTATGGATTCGTCGAGACCTCTGGCATGACATGACGCCTTTGTGCCTGGTCGGGGCATTAAACAGGGACAAGACGGCCGGCACAAGTCGCTCTATTTTGTCGCGAGACGTGTCACCGTGCCCGATCAGGGGCGGAGGGATCGTAAAGGTCATGGACGGGGTGGATGAATGAAGAGTGGATAATCTGTCTCGTCGCCCCAGACACCCCCCGGCTCGAGCGTTTTGTTCCAAGCAGCCTTCTCGAAGGCCGATGTCAGCGAAGAATGCGATAGGGAGGCCAGGGCGCGGGTGGGTGATTTGATTATGCCTCGTTTGGCTATTGCGGCAACCGGGCCAGGATGCCCATGGCTGTCGCTTCACCACCGCGCAAAGGACGCACAATGCCGACGCCTTGTTTGGCAGCGCAAAAGCACAAGGGCGAATCCCAGGCCGTTGGGATCCGGGGAATCGAGGCCGGAGCTCCACTTACCCCACCCCCCATCCCTTTAGCACCAGCCTCGCGTGGGGTGGGTGCATCCCCCAAATCCATGCTCCAAACCGAGGAGCGGTCAGACAAAATCATCATGGCTTGCTCCGTCCGCCCATCCTAATGCCCTGATGGACGGCTTATCGGCCATGACGACGAGAAGTCATCGTGCTGCCGTCGATGCCGCCATGCTTACGCCAGGGAAACCCAGTCCAGCTCACCCCCAACTATGTCGCTCTCACAATATGTGTGTGTGTGCTGTTCCTCTCTGTACTAACCAACTAACTAACTAACGTACATCCCATTCTCTCCCTCTCTCCGGACCGCCCACGTCACGCCGTGTACAATTACACTCGACTTATTGGTTTGCTTCTTCGGCCCGTCTCTACCACTTTGCTCGCCGCCATTCTTTGCAAACTTTCCTGGTACAGCAATCTTGGCTGGTGGACCTCCTGTGCCCTCGCCTCGAATCCTGCAGCCATGATCACCGTAAGGGCATGGCCTGGACTTTGCTACCTGTCGCGACCCATCCGCTTCCCCGCCTGCTGCCAGCGCCCTTTGATTCACTTCCTGATACACTCTTGTCCTGACCTTTTTTTTTTTTGCTTTTAGCTCAAAGCGTCCTTGCCGTCCCAAAGGGCCCTGCAATCCCAACTAGTCATGCGAGTCAGACCAATGTCCCCTTGAGCGGTGAATCCTATCGGAACTTTGCTCCTTGCCTTGTGTATAAGAGAAGCGCCCCCTTCCACGCGGTCATTGCCAATCTCTACACTACTACTACACAGTCCTGCCAAATCATTCCCCCCCCCCCTTGACTATCTGACTCGTATCTCACTCCCTCTCCCTTACACAAACTCACTCACACACACGTCATCCCATTGACGCCCTCGCTTGTGTTGGACAATCTACCCCCTGGCCAACCCCCATACTTAGCTGCCAATACATAACCCTCGCTTCCACCTATCCAAACAAGAACGTGAGTGTAACCCTGCACCCGCCTCCACGCCAACGCATCCACCGTATCTCAGCCCTGTGTCGCATCCCGAGCCTTTGGCAATCACCTTGGCAATTAGCGTCTGACTCATCCCTTTTTTAGATTTCCAATCCCGCATCGTATTCAATCCCGGCCCTTCAGCCTTGCCGTCACACAAAAGCAACACGGCTCATTGCTATATAAATAACTTTGGCCACCTTCCCACACATACACGTCAACCCTAGCTTGAATCACCTCATCGCAACAAAACTACTACAAAACTCCCACCTATTACCATATCCTGGGTCTTTACCAAACAACGCATCCTACTATTACTACTTCTTAACCCATCAACACACCCACACCACATCCACACACACCACCGCCAAAATGCTCTCCTCATCAAGCGCCGCCTTCAACCCCCGCAAGCGCCTCTCCATCTTCACAAACTCAACCCTGGGTCACGACGTCAGCGCCGCCTTCAAGGCCTCGGCCAACCTCTCGCGCGCCTCGGGTTTCAACGAGACCCCGGCCCCGCCCCCATCTCCAGTCGACTTTAGCTTCCCCAGCACGCCCACCGAAAGCCGAAGAGGAAGCACAAACTAAAATCGAAAAACAAAACAAACAACACAGAATACCCTTTTCTTTCACCAATTGTTTATTCTTTTCCTTTTCCTTTTCTTTTTGAATATTCTTAACTTACCCTTTTGTTCATGTCCTCTTTTTCTTTGACATTTTTTTCTTCTTTGCTCATTTAGCGTGTTTGTTTTCGATTACGATGTTCGGATTTAGGCACTCTGGAAGGGGTTCTCGGTGGGAATGGGACAGGACGATTGATACTTTGATCTTTCCTTGAGTAAAGGACGATCAACCACATTCTCTCCTTTTTTTTGTCCTTTTGGCGTTCTTACTATCGTAAAAGGGAATGGAACAAAATATCTCAAACGGCAAATGAGAAGGGAGGACGGGTTGGGATATGTTTTTTTGGGATATATCTTTGCCAGTTCACACATAGGGGCTTTTTTTGTATATCAACATGTTTTATTCTCTAAACCAGAAAAAAAACATTATATCTTGTTCACAACATATCTTTTTTTCCGAGTGCGTTCCCAAGACGTACGCGATATTGCCAGTTCCTTCGTGACTGCTCCCGTCTTCTTTTCTTTCTTCCTTTTTCTTCTACTTTGTTTTACCAAGCAGCCCATGTTTCGAGTTGATGGATAATAAGCCTTATCCATGTCATCATTTACCCAGTCGTCGCAAAAACTCAAAGTCGCAATATACTTACACACAGAGTTACATTACTGTATAAGCAATAAATTCTTCACCTCATTAATTCCAAACAAAATCTCTCTCTCTCTCTCTCTCTCTCTCTCCGATCCAAACACGCTCGTGCACAATAATAATTTATACATACGCTAAAATCTCTTACATTTCTTGGGTTATGACGTAGTTAGGTAGTTAGTGTCTAGAATTAAACTTTCCCACATACTCGCAATCTTTAGCTTGTCATAACGCAGCGCACACACATACATACACATACGAATGTGACTGTCCTTTTAGGCGCCCCCCCCAACACAAACACACACACACACACACACACACACACGCGCGACATTTTTTTCTGAAATATCAGGGCGTTTAGTCTAGCCTCAACAATCAACTACATCATCGCCCCCACGCACGCTCCTTCCTCGCTCAGCCCCAGCCTTGAACTTTCAAACCCAATCCAAGCCACAAAATTCAGCCATGATCCAGCCCCAGCCTCTCCTTTTTTTGGAAGGGGGTAAGTACGTCACTACTGGTGCCTTATTGGATGGGGGGGAGATTGAGCTAAAATGTCATTCACACTTTCCCGCCTGGATAACCTTCCCACGCGCTCTCTCTTTCTCTCTGTGTACGCTATCTCCCACGTGAAATGGGCTCAACCCCACGACTATGTTGGTAAAAAAAAGAGAAGAAAGTTGGGTTGATGTGATAGATTTAGTTTTAGCGGTATTCGAGAAAAAAAAAGAAGGGGGGGGAAGGGGGGGAGATGTTGGATATGTGAATCCACCACGTCCTTGGAGTGGGAATAGTATGGTCATGCATATCCGTACTGTTACGTCCTTGGCACGAATATTTTTCCAACTACAACGCACTCTGCATACGCCAGAATCGCTCCTACGCGACACCGATGTACATATACTTTCTCATTTGTATACTTCAAAATACCTTGTTAATTCCCACAAGAACAAGGTGCAATCCACATCAAGCGAGATAAGATAACAGCCCAAACTCTAATCGCGGGTATTGAGTCCACTGGAGAAAAGTGGAGTATTCGTCCTGGATAGTTGTTAACAATCAATCTTAATTCAGCCTAGACCTCTCCAAATTGGGGTTGGATTGGTAATCTACATTGAATCAGATTGCAATCTAGATTGATTGTAGACAAGTTTTTGCTACGCGCAAGGGGAAAACCCAAGTTATATCCACGACGTATTTACGTGCTACTACGCTAAGATACTGAAATACGTCTGCAACCTATGTTACTAGTGTATTTGCACAACGACATGTCCGATTGGTGGTCTAAAATTGCAGCACGTGAAAGAAGTAAAAGATGAGAAAAATCTAGTGAGTTGGAGTTAGGGTTTTTAAAGAAAAAAAAAGGCTAAGGTCGAGGTGTAAGTGACAAAGGATTTCTAGGATAAAAGTACTATTAGTAAGTAGAGATGGTGGGATGGGTCTATGGGTAACGCTCCTGTCCATTTTTCTAGGGTTTGTGTTAAATTGAGAGGGCGGCGATAGTTTGACATTTTGTTTCTTTGCATGGTTGTATATCAGGAATGAAAAGAGAGAGAGAGAAAAGGGATGTCTGGAGTGTCAATGGACTGGTCGTAACAATATCGGTATGCATAAGGGGTCTAGAAAGGGAGTGAAGTGACCTAGGCAGTATCTTGTTTAAATTGGAAACAAATCTCAGGGTTGAGAAATAAATAAGAAAACCGCGAGTCTAACCCTAAGTGCATGCGAGAAAGCTACTAAGCTGATCGCGGTTGTTGTTTTTTTGCAGAGAAAGACTAAATTGATACGCTAGACGTAGAACATATGTGAAGCATTCGAGTAACAAACGCAGGACAAGCTTAACAATTCCACTTCTCGTCATTCGAACATTCATTTGAGGAACAAAGTCCATGCCACTTCAAAGTAGAAAGCAAGACTTCAAACAAATTCGTAATGCCCAGTTCAATCAGTTTTCTATTCTCTTTACCAATGCAAAAAAAGGGAAGTCACCCCTATCATAACCCACGCCTGCATCTGCTTGCCTTCCTAGCCACTAATAACTAGACAATGCACATTTCTCGCATTCCCGGTACTGCCTGCTCGCACATGGCTTGATTCCTCCGCCTAAAAGTGCCAACTGAAGATCCCGTCCATGCACGCCAGGAATCATTCAGACGATGTCCATGACGCAGAGCAAACATGCTATATCAATTCCAAAGTAACATCTTAGCATCTCCTTGGCTAGGATAAATGAATCAGGTAGACCAGAAATGCAGATGCACGATCGTCGACCAAGAGAACTTAGTATCCACCACGAAGTGCAAGCACCAAGTGCAATGTCGCACCACCCTCGAGCTGGTAGTCTGCTGCTGTCTTGTCGTCGCTCCTACAGTGTTGTGTTAGCTTCATCTATTCAAACAAAAATTTCCGGCGAGGAAATAGGTATCAAATTCACGAGGAAGGAAGTGCTGAAACATACATCTGCTTTCCGCCATAAATCAGACGCTGTTGGGCAGGTGGAATACCCTCCTTCTCTTCAACACGCTCCTTTATCCTCGAAACCTATTCTTTCCGTCAGCTTCTTTTTCCTTACAACCTGTTTCCAACCTCTTCGTGCCGGCATTCCAACATAGGTATTGTTTCGCCGCAGCGCAGGTCGGTCGACGGATTGCGTACCTTGTAGTCGGCCTCGATGTCGAGCTCAATCTCCTTGCCGGTAAGTGTTCGTACTCTGCCGCTTATGTCAGTCCTGCTTATTCCCGCCCATGCTTCATTTGTCACTACACCCATAACCTACTTGATCTGCATCTTGTCTGTCCGTCGTTACCGCGCGCCTCAATGACGTTGATGTCTATATGTGCAGCAACGTTTGCCAGTCTTTGCGCTTTGGAGGATTCGCGTTACAAAGGTCCCGGAATAGAGGATAGGTTTCGCAGTCGGGGTGAGAATCGGTAAGTGGAGATGCTATAGGCAGCAGCGTAAGTGAGTGTTGTTTGCGGTGACGCCAAACTGTCAGGCTGCACCTACCGCATCACGGACCACTGATGGTGGGGTCGAATGCGCCACGAGGCGGGGCAGAGATGTGGCTGGTGGTGGGACCTAGCCCAACGCAGAGGGGTACGACAACATGTGTGATGCAGGGACACAACGTGTAGCGTGTATACAGATCTCCAACATGGATACAGGCATATAGATAGACACTGTTAATGTGTAGTGTGGTACTTGTTCACTTGAATTCTGGTAAACCAAGTATGTTCTCATAAAACTTGACCCATGACTAGCGACTATCAGATTCACATGACTTTCTCTAACCCTTCCTTCAGCTTACCCAATATGTCTATTCTGACAATCATGATTACTCAATATCCCCTTCCTGCTTGATGATCATTCGGACCATCCCTTGGCCTCCCTGCCAAGAGATGTTGCCGCCCATAGTATGCAAGATAGAAAAAAAGCAAACAACGGAAGCCCTATATTCCAGATCAGCTACTCCACTCCAACCCTGTAATCCAACGACAGCAACATCTCCAAGTCTTCCTTCCACATATTCGCCCCCCCTTACTATACCAATCTAGTCAGCTTATCCCCCACTCCCTTACGTTTCAGCTCTGCACAGCGCAACCACCAGATCCACCCATCTCTCACGATCGCATATCGGACACCGTAAAAGCGCACCTAGTCCCTGTCCCATCCCCTACCCTTGGCAAAGGGCAAGACGCAGACGCAGACGCAGGTAGACGCAAGCACACTTCTCCACCATCTCGCTACACATGAACCCCTCACCGCCCCCCATCCCATCCCTTGATGCCCCAGTCCATCTGAGCACCGGGAAAAGCAAAAACGGCGGAGAAAAGTAAAACACAATGATTACTATTTCCGTATTCACCGCTTCCCCATGTAGTCCAATCAATGCAGCAAGCATGCAGTGTTCAAGCCTCCACCCCCATTATACACGCTTGAAGACACACAACTTACTAGGTCCAAAACCGTCAATGTACCCAATAACTCCTTCACCGCATCGCAAGTAAGAAGCCAAGACAAGAAGAGAAAGAGAAATCGACCCTGGTAATACACACAGACATGTCTCGGCTACGTCAACGCCCATATATCTGTCACTTTGTTTATTACCGGTGAAGGAGGAAGGGGGCAACAGACAGCGACGGCGGTGGCGGGCGGTTCAGTTTTTACTAGGCTTCGATTGGAGATTAAAGGCATCGTACGAGGCCAAGAAAGCGGTAAAGTAGTTTGGTTTCCAAATAGTATGGCTGTTACTCCATCAGGAAAAAGAGAGGAAGAAAGGGAAAGAGAGAAAAAATAAAGAAAAAGGACGATAACGATGCTGCTAGATTTCAAGGCAATAGCCGTCGTCCATCACACAGGTTTAGGACGCGGGGGAAGGGGGAGGAGTGGGGGAGTCTTGCGTACCAAACTCTAGTGATCCTTGGTACCCAAGTTACAAGCTAAAGCGCTGATCTCTCTCACATCTGCTGATTTTCAGTTTCTTCTTCCTCCGGTCAACAGGGCATGTTCATTGTAACACATGGTAGTCATGAAAATGACTCGGATGCGAATCCATCCGAGTCTAAAAGAGTTTGTACCATTGGAAGGTGTCTATCAAGCCAGTGTCACCACATACAGCCAAGCTGTCTGCCTGCCACCCAATCAAGGTGCCTCCTCTCTCCCCTACCACCTCCACTAATCCATGACATGCAAGCAAGCAGAGAATGAACAAAAGCAATAGGCATAAAAAGAGAATAAAGGACGTCAAAAAAAGAAGTAATCAAGCATATGCACAACTATACAGGGAACCAAAGCAGAAAAACCTCCGAGTTGATAGCCCCACATATGTTTTCTTGCGTTGGCCCCAACAACAAACTGGGTCAAGTGCCAAAAACGAAAAAAAAAGATCCGGAAGAGAAAGAGAAAGAGAGATGGATATAGCGAAGGGGGCAAGCCGGTATAGCCCTCAACGTTAAACCGGAAAAAGAATAAAATAAAAGCGAACAGAAAAGGGTCGTCATGCATAGGCTTGCCTATCTAGGAAGAAATTGATTCTAACAAGGGTCCAGGGTGGGTATATGTGAACAATCTGAGTGATAGCGAGGCGGGAATAAAAAAAAAGGGAGAAATGGAGGTTTGGTCGAGACAGGGAGGGTTTGACAAGGCTGCTTGCACAATGTTGAACATGGGATAAAACCAACTTGCTTTGACCACATGTCTCCATTGCCGTTGGTGCTGCCGTTGTTGTTGCCTCGATGCGAACTGCCCCATAACAATATATGAAAGAACAGGGGAAATGGCAGTTGAGGAATGCTGACGAGTGATATATTCCGCATACCACATAGTTGACAATGCTCGCAATGTACTGTGTACAAAGCAGACGGACAAATTGCGCCGACCGAATTTGCTCATTCCCGTCAGTGTGGTGCAACATGTTCGTGCACCCGATAAGACTAAGGAAAACTGACGGGTGTCAGAGATAGAAAAATGCCGCCATTCAAGAGTGAATCTGAGAAAAACCAGGAACCGGGATGTAAAACAAGTCCCGATACGAGGGCAAGAAATGTGCTTTAGAATCGTATGTTTCGTCCAAATCGCCTGCCAGAACTAGAGCTAATGGAGGCCCCAGTTCAAAACGTGCAACAGCACCAGCACCAGGACAGGGTAGGCTTGACCCCACAAGCCACCAGCCGAGGGTGCGGGATAGGAATGTGAGAAGACAGAGAGAACATGGAAGGGCAAGATGTTATAATACAGGGATGTTACTCCGGAGCCGACCGCAGTGCAATGGAAGCGCGATAAAATCGTAAGATTGATGATGCCCAAACAGGAAAAGATGACGACGTCTTTTTTGGGGGGGAAGCCAAAGGTCGGCGTTTGACGGCTATGACCCAATTGTATTTGACGCGCGACCGAGAAAAACGCCGTACGCATAAATTCCATGTGTAGTAGTTGAATCCCGAATACACGTGAGCTACTGCCTACCAGACTGATGAAGTAGTATGTAGTAAGCTGAGTAACGCGGGGGAATATCTTGAGAAAAAAACAGAGTCCAACTAATAAAAGAAATTCGAGATAAACAAGGGCTGACACATAGAGCAGTCCGTTTTTACGTATACATTTGATTTCGTCCATTTCCTAGTAGACACAAAGCATACGGTCGCATGCTCCGCGATATGCGGGGTCGTAAGCTGGCATAAAAACAAGACTCGAGGCGCAGCAACCGCTGACAGGGGCCCATATTTTTTTCCCTTTGAGAGAAGAAGGGCACAGTCGGGAGGCGGGGAGGCGAACGTGCAGAAATGCTGCGTGGCTCAACCCGTCTCATGGCCAACAGATCCGCCGCCCGGCAATTGAGCTTTTTGCCGTTGCATCGCATGCTTGTTGAAGGGTGATACCAAGGCCTGACCGGTATTGATGCGTTGCGATAAAACGCCAGTTATTACCAGCATGCGATTGGCAAAAAGAAAATCAGATCAGAGCGCCCTGCGGGATCGGAGCGATGCTCGAAACAGACGAACTACCACGTCTTCGGTATCTACCTCGGATTCGCGAATCCCCCAGTCATCTAGAATTTTCTGGAGTAAAATTGCGACGAATCTTGGTAGCTGTGGGAACGATATTGCAACGCAATTTCACAGTAGCTGGGATAAGTCGTTCCTTGGTGGGGGTCAGGGCCCGTGCACTAAGATTTCGAGATGAAAGGAAAACCCGGATTCTGAGAGTCTGTGGAGTCGACCTCATTTCGCTAGCAAATGATACCAACTTGGCAAGAGACTGAGAAAGGAAAAAAAGCCTTGCGCCAAACATCCCTGCAGTGGATCTGGTGTGATTATCATTAATGCGACGCAGATTCCTGTTCTTTCCCTCGCTCTCGTATTCCCCATGAACGCTTTGCGACCAGGGTGGTGTGCTTCTCGAAGGGCCGATACAGATTCCTTATAGTAACCAATCCGGATTCAAATGGCAATGCTGCTGAAACCATTTCCCAATCTAATGGTCTCCAGCCTCCCGTTTGGGTGATTGCATATATCCGCGATCCCAATGTTGTTGTTGCTGTGTCCCGTATTTTTGGGTTTCAGGTTGAACAGCCGTAGATGCTGGCGCGTAGCTTGGCTGACTGTGTCCTGATTGCTCATTTCTTTGAGACGGGGCTGTGTACACCTGGTCTGCATTGGGGTGTGCTTTGCCATCTGTGTCTCTTGCTTCTTCTGCCATGTCGCCTTGCCGCACGATCGTCTCGTGTGCAAGGCCGGAGATAGTGCCTCTACGACTCAGCGAACCGCTGGGGCCGTCCGGCGCCCGCGTGGATGCATCAGATCGGTTTCGAGCGTGGCCTCGCCGACCTGGTGTCGATGTCGAAGACGACGATTTGTGCGAGAAAGAAGGTGATGCGTTAGACCCTGGCGCCGATGTAGGATGTGGTGCTGGTTGATGTGGGCCTTGAGCCTTGCGCTTTTTTGGGGAGCTGGTGTACTCTAGGTCAGACGCATGCGACGCTGCACGTTGCCGTGACTGGTGAACAGGCGAAGTTTTGTATTTACCTGAAGGCGTAGCTGGCAGATTTCCACTCGAACTCTTTTCTTGTGAAGACGAGGATGGGGGAACCCAGTGGTGGAAATATATTGAGGGAGATGATTGGTCCTGCTGTTGCGTCTGTGTTTGTTGTAATTGTTGCACTCCAGCTGGCGTTGCAGGAGGCTGTTGTATAGTCATTTCGTTAGTCGTCAACCGTGGAAGTTGTGACTGTGGTAAGGATCGTGGTGCTGATGTAGGGGGGCCACCGAGACCGGCTTGTGCAGCCCTTGCGCGTGGTGAGAGCTGTCCTCCAGTATATACTGGATTCGAGAGAGGTGCTTGTTGATTTTGCGTAGGCAGTGGCTGGCCAGGTAGAACTGCCGTTGGGGGAACTATCGCTTGTGCGGCTTGCACTTGGCCAGCATACGCTGTCGACTGTGGTTGTCCGATCATCCTTGGGTCTCGTCGGAGATCTGGAGAAAGTTGTGGTTGCGCCTGAACCTGTGCTTGTTGATGGGCAGCTTGAATTTGTGAAGTGTACTGTTGTATCCATTCAGCACTGATGTTTGCAAGGCTGCCTCCGCCAATGCCGGCGAATATTATAGGCACTAGATGAGGCGGTACTCCGCCTTGCATAGATTCTCGAAGCATTGACTGTTCAACCTTTCGTTGCTCAAGCCGTAAAGTTTCCTGTCTTGTCTTCTCCTCCTCTTGCTTGCGTCTCTCCTCTTCAGCTTTGGTCGCCAACCAGTTTTTCATTCCATCTTCGGCGCCTTGCCACTGAGAAGGAGCCGGAGGTAATTGGCCCAGTGAGGAAGATATTGGTGGAGGTCCTCTCGCCGGATCTGGCAGGGTCATTGCCGAGGGAGGGGGCAATCCCCTGTGAGGCGTGCTCATCGTGTGAGAAGAATTGGCGGACTGTGAGAGAGGCGACCCGCCGTGGGGCTTGTCAGAGTATCGAGTAGCTGTAGAAGATGAAAAGGCTGCAGAGTATGCATGAGGTTTGAAGTCGAAGTCGGGCTTGACTGGATTAGAGAGTGTGAGCAACATGAAGGAAGGTGGAGCCGATGCGGAGGATATGGTGAGAGCAGTCCGGCATTGAAATGAGTCGCTTTGGGTGGCGCCAGAAATTTTAAGTTCCGGAAGGAGAAGGAATGGTGTACATACTTATTTCGCCAGGAGCATGTTCACTAGAAGCACTGTCCACATGACCCAAGATGAGATCAGTAGCCGTTGCCTCAGAGCCTAGGCTTAATATGTCCCCTGGTCCGGGAGCCTCGATCTGATTCGTGATTATGACAGGGCCACAGGGAAAGAGAAGGGAGGGTAACGGGCAAAGCTCGATGCAAAGAAGATCAAGCCCCCCCCGTAAATGGTCGCGTGGGCTGGCGCGGTCGATCCGGTCCAGATTAGAGACAGACGAAGGAAAGTGCGCAGCGGTGGGGAATGGCGTGCAAGAAGGGAAGAGGACCGACTGGAGTCGGGCCAACCGACGGCAATGACGGCGCCAGAGGCTTGAGAGCAGCACAGAGAAACGGCACGCCGTACGTCAAGGAAAGCCGATGTGTGGCGTTCTGCAGGTGATGGAGGGTAGGGGACTTAGCAAGGATATGCATGGAAAGAAATGGTTGTCAGCGAATGCACTGTTGCTGGAACTGCAGTGCGCGTACTTTTAGTCCCACCATGCAACACGCCTGAAAAAGGCCTCCATTTTGATGCAAACTCTGGTAGTGGTTCCCACATGTGGCGCTGGAATTCGCCGCAGGAACATGTCCCGCTGCCAGCCAAGCATACCACATACTCAGCTCAGCACTAGGCAGTGGTAGTTGGACATTATGTACTCGTACATCCGACTCTCGCTAGACACACCGGCCTGGCATAGCGGCTACCGTGACTCTGGCCCCATTCTTTTACCCTGGTCTCGTCCATGGCAAGGTAGTATAAGGGCGATACGATACATGGTTCCCTCTACGTACACACATACACATGCACACGACGTGTCTCTGCTTTGCGCTATGTACGACAGGACGTGAGCCCTGAAAAGTTGCGACATAGCAGACCTATGTATACGTGGTACCGGGAATGCCCCAAATCTGGCTTTTGTGCAGAGCGGTTCTATTCTTTTTGTCGGGTGTTGGGCTTCGATTTGTTTGACGTCGCGCCCACTTGAAATCGCATACCGTACGAATTAGGTAGTTTGGCGTGCCACTCTGCTCTGGAACACGTCCATCGCTACTTCATTCATGGCACATGCATCTGTGGGCGCCGCGGCTCAAGGATTGTGATGTGGACTGACTGGCGCGGCCTTTGCAGTCTGAGCCGTGCGCTAACACCAACCAGCAGGGTCAACGTCCGGGAGGAAGCGAGCGCAAGATTACCGCTGCAGAGGTTGCTGTGGCCTGGCTCCTTCCAAGGCTGCCCACATGGCATGATGAGGAAATGAAGGGTCATCTCCGTCGTCACGTCTTCAGCCAGATAATAACCCGAAGGGGAAGCGTAAAATGAGGGCTTCGTGTTCAAAAGAGCCTCCGTGCATGGGCACGAAACCTTGGAATTGGTGGAAGCATAGTATCCTGTGGCCCAGCTGCAGCACCCGTTCCGAGCTTAGTGTAATGCCCGAACAAGTATACAGATACCGTCGTAGCGTCAACGGCTGAGCACAGTTTGATGACTAGCACAGACAAAAGTGGTACGGAAAAAGGCGCCGGCCTGAACCTGTCAGTCTTGGGGTGACCCCTCCAGATCGACAAAGCCCGACAATCATTATGGCCCAATCGATAAGGATGGTGACCATGCGCTCCGACACGCGATCCAGGATCTAGGGTAGGGTGTCGAAATGTACACCTACCTGGAGCTGGACTTGGGTGGATGAAGCAAAAATGGGGATCTTTTGATCGTGCGCGCCCCTCCGTTCCGGTAGGTGGAGTTGACTACTTAGAATAGCGGAACGCCAGCAGCACTGACGGCGAGTTCCCACTATAGCACGTAATAAGGTCGCAGATGACAGCTTGCAAGCCACGATGGACAAAGGGACGGGTCAACAGATGCGGCGTTGCGCAATGCCCGGGCGCCTGGCACCAGCTCGAACGATCGCCTCGAGACGTAAATTTCCGCGTCGGCGCTGAGACTATGCTTATTCGGGCCATGCAGCGGATCTACGTGAAACTCGCGGCGCACCGGATCTGTACGAAGGATCTTTGAGTATGATTTCCGGCGACGGCTGGCTAGTCTCCCAACCAATCACCCGCAATCTGCCCTGGTGATTATCATCATAACAGTCGAAATGGGGACACCATGGCGAAATTGCTCGTGACTGTACTGCGTAAGCAGAAATGACAGTGGAGAGCAGTCTCTATAGTCTAGATTGAGTCGACAATTTCTCGACCAGGACGCTACCATATGAGTAGAGTAGAGCTGTTTTCAGTAAATCATCCTAGATGACGACCTGTCTGTGTCTAAGTATCTACACACCCACGTGTGAGCCCGGCCAAAGGGAGGGTTTCAAAGAGTGCACGGCAAGGATCCGGTAGAACCGCGGGGCGGAAGATGGCAGTCATAGCTCTGACAGCTGTCTCGTACCGAGCCCGTATGTGTGACGTGTATCGATGTGCTTGAAGACGACTTTGAAAGCCTCGAAGGAGGGGGGGCAATTCACCGATAAAGAAAGACGACCACATCTGCCGACAGGGCAACCTGAAAGGCGATTGATGTTGCTGCTGATGCTGCGACATGAGTGCCAATCAGGCCATGAGGCGTGAGCAAACAATAGGCTTGCAGTCGCATGTTGTTTTGTTTTGTTTGAGCAAGAAGGAGAATGTAGTGTGTACACTACTCGTACTCTGTAGCAAGCCGCCGCCCAAGGCATCGGGGGTCGGAAACAGGGGATGCCGCGAAAAGCTGCCGCTGCTGCTACGGCATCCATGGGTAACAGGCAGGGTGAGGCGGACAACGGGGGAAATAGATGCTGTGCAGTGCACGTAAGCTGCAACTCAGACGTCGATCATTCGTCTCCCGCATCTGAGAACCGTCTCGCTGGCCACCCCAGTCAGATCGATTAGCGTATCCAGATGTGAAGGAGCTTACACGGGCCGGCTAGTCTTTCGCCGCATAGGCTCCGAAGCTGCTACTCTTGCACCACTGGCTGTCGCTTGGCCTTCCCTATCCTCACCTCACCTGGCAAGGGACGTAGTGCAGCTGCGGGACGGCTGTTGCACCCCCCTCCCCCCCTCATCCGCGTCTACCTGGTTCACTTCTAAATTGAGCCAAGGAGCGCTGATCTTTGCTTCACCTTTGAGAAAATCAGACCACAGATCAGCGTCGGCGTGCTCTGAAGTTGCATCTTGACCGGCTCTGGTACCCATGAATGAAAGCGAGGCGCAGCTTCTGCCAGTTTGTGCTCGGAGTAGCCGATACATTGATGCTCGTCGTCGACGCGGCCACGTAGTTGGGATCGGAAAACGGTGGTTGGGGAGGCAAAGTTGGGCGCAGGCAGTGGGGAGGCGAAGGAGTTCATCGGGAAAGTGCTAGCGGCAGTTTGCCACCCAAGTCAACCTGAGCATCCCTGATTGCCTATTTGGGCAGCTTTCCACCATTCCCCGTCGCCTGTCGTCATTGTTGCCGGCACCGCATTCCCAACACTCTGCCGCTCCGGTTGCACATGCCTCGACGGCGTGTCGAAAGGTTGTTGGAGTTGGAGTAAAGTCTACGTACGGCCATGTAATAGTAAGTATTGCCTCATCTTCCACCCGCCATGCCACCACCACCCAGCCCGCAACTTTTACTCTTTGTGGCTTGACACCCCCCTCGCAAACCCTCGCTCGTTGGCGCATCTGCTATGTACACCACCCTCTCCAATTGCCGCTCGTATCAATCACCTTCCCTCAACCACCCCCTTTGATATGCCTCATTAGCCAAACACTACGCTCACACACGTTCTCGCGTACTCGCTTCGATCCGCCTCCCCTGGCAGCGTTCCCGGAGGTACTGCCCCTCTCATCTCTAGCTCAAAACTCTACTCTCCTGAGCCAAGCAATTACTCCAAACACTCAGCCCAAACAGCTTCAGTCCTCTTATTGCCCTTCTTCCTATCGGACAATCTCCCGATCCATGTGTCGACAATGTTTAATACGCCAGTTATCAATAAAGCCACCAACCCCCGTTCGCTCTCAATCAAGAAATATTGCCTTCCATAATCATTACCAATTAGTCGCTTTTCACCAGCATCTCCATGTTCAGCTTGCATAGCGTAATCAACTAGTTATGTATTATTTGGCTACCTGCAGAGCCTAGATTATATTGGGTATACATGAATATATGCAAAAAATGCAATGCTTTCCCTATGCCATTTGCAGAAAGAACGCCGTCTCTGGTATATTGATAGGGATGCGTAAACAGACCTGGAAAAGAAGGAACAAAAAAGAAAAACACAAGAGGTATCTTGATCAGTAATCATCGCAGCCGTGCGCCAAACACCAAAGCCCCCCTCTCAAAAGGGTAAGGCCTGGGAAAACGTTCTCCCAGAATCATCCATGTCCAGACCGTGACCCGACGGTGGGCAACTGAGCCATCCTTGATACCAGTGGAGTGGCAGCGTCGTTCGGGCGGCACCGCTAAAAGACGCCCAAAGGGTAAACAGGAAGTGATGTGTCGCGGCTAAAGTGGGCGGCATCCCACTAAAAAAGCAAAAGGTATCTTGTGTTGCAAAACCTTGGAAAACGTAAAACGTGCCAGCCACGTTGAGATTTGCGCGCCACCGATCCCAAGAGATCGACCCCGTAGCTTCTGGAAAAGGCCATGGAAGGGCGTGGGCGAGGGTTCAACAGGAAGCGTTTCTATCTTCGGTGCACCATCACCCTTCAAATCGCAATGCGCCCGCAAAGCCTGAAGTGGGCGCTTCCGTCGCAATATCCTTGGAACCGCCTACGTCAGGCATTGGCTCGTTTCTTCCTCATCTTGTATTCTGCCTTGGCTACCCGCATCAGCAGATCCTCGTCTTTAATCGGGATCCATGATGTCAAGACCTTCATGGCATTCTCAAAGTCGGAATCAAGCAGGATTTCTCGTGTTGCATCGATGAGTGCAGCCGACGTAGCATGCAAGACATCCATATCTGCGCTGAACTTGGATCCTGGTGTAGTAGCGTGGGACTTGTCACCCAACAGCATGAATACGTCCCAAACCCGGAGTTGTGCTGGAAACGGTAACGAGTAATTGAATAAAGTGAGGTACCATCGCGTGCCGTATGCGGTTGATGTGATGCCCAAGTCTGTCTGTGAAATGTTATGTCAGCTGATATGCCATGATGCTGTGTTGTGGGTTTGGACTTACCAGCTTCTGTGCAATGTCACCTCCGCGCAGCCAGTTGAGCTCAAAATCTTCAAGAGCCTCCATGAGGCCTTCAAACCCTGCCTCATAGAGCCTCTCCATGCCCCGAAGCTGCCACAATCGGACGAGCATCACGAATGCTCGGTCTTCTTCATAATAGCATAGAAGCGTGGCCGCCAACGAGGCCATACCTTGAACATAACCCGTTTCAGGCAAATACAATGACATTGCGTGAAGTACACGGAAAAGTAATCGTTGTCCACCACGATATCGGCGTCGAAACATGATGTGCCTGTTGATGGTACGTGGCACATCAACATCGATCTGGACGTCGTCGGCGGAGCCCTCTTCTTGAAGCTCATAAAAGTTGACAATAAGCTCCTCCTCAGTTGGACTGTCGGCATCCGCATTGGCGCTTGCAGCCAGGAAGGAGTACCATGCAGTCGCTCTCCAGCGATCGGGAATACCTTTCCACGTGCGAGATATAACTTTGGGGTCTTTGGTCTCGAATTCGAAGAGCATGCCGCCCTTGTCTGCACCTGATTTGACAACCTTTGCCATCTTGCGCCATTTTTCGTTCCGCTCGATTTCCTTTGCCTTCATAGCTCGGGCAGTCCTACCGCCCTCCTTCTGTTCGGCAACCTCAGCCAAGCCTGGTGGTAGTTTAAGCATATCGCTTGCTTCGTCTCTCAATCGGCGGTCGCGGTTGTGAGGTAGTTTATTTGCAGCATGGCGCAAAGGCTTGAAAGTCGTATGGGAGTCCGATGTCTTTCCAGAGAAGATAGATCTAGCGGGCTTGGAAGACCTGCCGGAAAACCGTCGTTTGAGCGAGCCGGCTCGAGGACCGCCAGACTTGGTGGAAGGCGCGCGTGAGACACTCCGGCCTAATCGGCGACGCCTGGGCTCTTCAGATAGTAGCTGCAGCGTGGTGGTGACTCGTTGCATGTGCGGTTCGTCGGGGCCGTCTATGCCTTCACTGTTTGATTTTGACCTCGACCTCTTGGGAATAATGAAGCCATATCGATCAACCTCGCCACCCTCGAGATCAGCCCAATCCTCCAGCCCACCAGCAGCCTCAGTGGGCTCTTTGACAATGACGCTACCGCGCCTCGAGCTCATAAGGGAACTATCGTCCTCGATGACCTCCATGGCCGTGTTGTTGACACTGCTGTTACCACGATAACTATTTTGAATGCTCCTGCTGTCTTCCTCTGGCGCATCCCAGTTGACGGCGCTCTCGTTTCCGTGCATGTACATGCAGCGCACCTTGCGCGACAACGTCATCTCATCCGCGGAAAGAACACGGTGGCTTATGGATCGTGATCTGCCGGAGACACGAGAGGTTGCTCGTGGGGAGAGGAGTCTCGCAGTGGGGGGTGGGGGGTGCGGGGACTCTTGCTGCATCTGGGTGGAGGTGGATTGCGGTTGCTCTTGTGACGCTCGCTGTGTTTGCTCTTGTGATTCCGCCTGCTCCTCCTTCACCACTTCCTCTTTCTGTCGCAGTGGCGCACTCGGTGTGGCCGCGCCTTCCACAAGCAAATCCATCTGCCTACTCTTCCTGTTTGCCCTTTTGCCACCCAACATCATGCTGCCCCGCTTCGAAAAAGATATCAGCGCGTCCGAGGAAATGTCGTCAAAGCCGCCGGTAGGGATGATGCATTCGAGCCGGGAAAAAGCAGCGTCGTCGTCTTCGTCGTGTGCATGTCCTGTCCTGGATGAGCGCTCGTCGTGAATTACAATTGCCGGCAGGCTTGGCGTCCTGCGCAGACTCCTTGGTGAAGGCGGTTCGTTCACGATGGTGCCGCTGGACGAGGCCAGGGCAGAATCTCTGCGATCATCATCGTCTCCGTGTGGCGGCGTGCGCTTCAAAGAAAATGCGCGGGGTCCTGGCGAAGTGCGCGGTCGGCGGACGTTGGCCAGCCATGAGCGCGACGCCGTGCCTTTTGCTGACAGTGCACTTTGAGGGTTCGAGAGTACAGGCGCAAGCGGATTCGAGGCCTCGTACGGTTCCACTGCCGCGTGGCCAGAGGGGTTCACGGCCTCATCGCTCATAATGTGCGACGCGGGTCCTAGTCATGGAATCTGTCCCGGGCAAGAATAGTGGCGGGTAAAGCGAAATGAAGGGGTGCGGTCGATACGACCCCCTACGACAATATATCCAAAATATGTGCAGCGACGAGGATGTCGGAATTGCGATTTGGGCGGTGCAGCGGCTCCAGTACTGTGGGAGGGGAAAAACGCGGCAGTGCAATTGGAAAACAGAAAAACGTCTGCGCCAGTCTACTGCATCAGACGAGACCCTGGCTTGGTACTTACACTGGGGAAAAGGGGCGTCGCTATCCGCCCGGGTCGTGGGTCGGTCGTGGGTCGTGGGTCGCATGCCTTCTCCAGACTTGCTGCCGGTCGGAGATTGCCAAAGGCGCCGCTTTCGTGTGACGCCTGCTCACAGCACCGCCGCGGGCTGTACTTGCCCAGACCTGGCTATGACATACTTGCTTTTTCGCATCCTACGCAGCATCCTCCATATTACACTCTCACGCATTGTCGAATCGTTCTTCTTCGTTGATGCTTCGCACGTTCAGACGACGCTTGCCACTGCCAGAAAGCTCAAACACTTCGCTTCCCAGTTACGGCCCCCCGTGACGATCGCTGACCCACGTGTCAATAAGCTCCTGGTCCTGGCTCACTTCTCAACACTAATCCGTACTATCAATCTCCATTGTTACTCCTTCAGCTCAATTGTTGTCGTATCATCTGCTGTATCATGGATACTCCATGGGAGCAAGGTCTTGGTTACAGAAATCGCTGCATTGAGAGGCCCCTCTCACAACACCAGAGTTGCACATGCAATAAGCCAAAAGTTTATGCCCTGCTTACTTGACGCTCGCAGGGGTCAGCTTACTCCTGTAGCTTTTTTTAGGCATAAGATGCTCGTCTCCACTCATGCTCAATTTTCCGTTGGCTATGCAACCCATTCGCGGCCTCGTGGATTCCACAAGTCCTACGGCGTACTACACGTGTGCATGAAAGGGGGAGTATACAGCTTGTGTGTGCCGAGCAATCCCTCGACTAAGAAACCATATACTGCCAATCACTATTATCTAGTGTCGGTCGGAACCAGAACCATACGACGCTGTAACCGGTTCTTCCAATGAGCACCTCGCACAAGTCGAACTAAAACAGTAGTCATCGGAGTTCATGGTGATCCCAAGAGTCTGGCTACTGGATCCCCATATCCTTCAATGTAACAAAGTACGGTGATGCGAGAAACCCCCAACGCACGAAGAAAAGTCTTATCTAAAAAAGAAGAAAAAAAGTCCATTACCTCAAACGCTACCCCAAACAAGGTCAATCCTAGAGAAAACACACATACACGCTTCCAAAACTCATCCTGCGTCTCGATGACGCAATCCCCAAATCATAGAAGTCGCACTATTCCAGTCCGCTCCCTTTTCCCCGCAAGCATTACGCACGTAAGGCTCCAAATCCCCCCGAACTTAGTAACCCTTCATTAAAACCACGTGCCCCCCAAAACCGTCTAGCCAAAAAGTTAACTATCAATGCTCCTGCGTATGCGTATGTCACATATGCACATCATTGAAACTACTCGGTATCCCGAAACGCCCTCCA
Source organism: Bipolaris victoriae FI3 (assembly GCF_000527765.1). Lineage (NCBI taxonomy): Eukaryota > Fungi > Ascomycota > Dothideomycetes > Pleosporales > Pleosporaceae > Bipolaris > Bipolaris victoriae. The sequence continues at coordinate 44,088 of NW_014575282.1, forward strand.
CACGGGTATGTACAAGGATGTACCCCTTCCCTATAACACGACAATGAATATAGTAAGCCACGTGAACAAAGTGTGGCGTGAGGGACGGGAGGAGGGGGGAAAGGAGATCTAGATTGTAGCTTAATCGAAGACAAGCACGGAAGCTTAATTAGAGGGCGTTGGTTATTCAGGGCTAGCTTGGTCTAACGTGCCGTCTATCATGGTGGTTAGATGAGGAAAAGGAAAAGATCAGAGGCGGTTTGTGTCGATCAAAGTATGACTATTTTTGGCTTCTCGTCTGCCAACATCATCAGTTTGTTCATTGAGTAGAATTGAGCCACATTCAATTCCTAACCACCAAGCTGTTGGAAGATACCACTTCATCTCCAAGACTCTATACCCTTCTTTCTATAATTCCACAATGCAAAAAAACAACTGCTCTGGGTTTTCATTTCCTACATAACCTAACTCACTTCTTCTTCGATCCCCTCCCACCCTTCACACTCTTCTTCTTTCCCTTTGCAATCTCCGCCCCTCGCCTCCCTCCCGCAATCATCACTCGCACTTTACTAACAGGCACCACACCCACAACCTCCGTCTCCTTCCATCCACGAATCAGGTCAATTTCCTTGGGCCAGATGCGCTCGACATCCTGGCTATTCTTATCAACAATCTTGGCATCTTTACCCGCATTATCCCAGATGGCCAGCACCTCTTTAACAGCTTTGCCGCGCTTCGTGGACCCAGGCTGCATTTTGGCCTTGTACTTGTAAGTCGAGAGGGCGGACCAAGGAGCACAGACTGGGATTGCCGAGATCAGCTCGTCATTCGGTAACGGGCGGCCAGTGAATGCATCGAGATTTTGCAGATTTGTTTTTAGGACTTCGTCGCCTTCGTCATCATCTTCGGCATTTTCGAGTGCACGGAGACGGGCCTCTTCGGCAGCCTTACCCGCAGCTTGAGCACGAAGATGTTGTTCGCGCCGGCGTTGCTTGTCGGCTTGTGCTTGCTCTTCCTTCTGACGCTTCTCCTGTGCCGCGGCTTCCGCAGCTTGCTGGCCAGACTTGGAACCCAAAAGCCGCATGGCCAGTTCACGATCTTCCTCGTCTTGCGCTGCATATTTCGCTGCCTGCTTTTTCGCCTTTGCACGTTTTCCACGTGGGAGGGGGGCATTCTTTTGCTTGTTCATCTGCGATGTAACAGTTCCATCCACCTTTGTAGGTGCCTTAGCGCTACCGCCCTCTGCGGAATCACCTTCATCTTGATCAGCCCCATCAGCTGCAGAAACTGCATCAGATGGCACTTGAGGCAGCTCTTGAAGCTGACCCTTCCTCGCTAGGCGGCGCTCTCTCGCAGATAGTTTTCCGCGTCCTGTAGACTTCGATATCGGCTCAGTGTCAGCTATCGAGCCTTCATCTTCAGGTGGTTCTTCCTTCGCAATCACGCCATTATTTTCCCCAGGTTTTGCATGCTCAGCACCCCCTTTACCAACGACAGGCTCGTCCTCATCAGAGTCTTCTTTAGCATTCCTTGTGGATGATTGAAGAGGATTACTCCTTGGAGCTGCAGCTTCGGACTCGGCATCACTCTCTTCAGTGTGTTCCATCTTCGCATCTGGGAAATCGTCATCAGAGTCTGAATTAATCTTTGCGTCCGGGAACTCGTCATCATCGCTCTCATCAGTCTTCGCAGCTGCTGCTTCTTTGGACTCGTTCGCTGGCTCGTTAGCCATTTCGGCAGCAGAAACTGCAGTCTCCTGCACCCGATGCTTGTGATGGTTCGCCTTGCTTGAATCACTGATTTCAAACATGACTGCAAGTCCAACCACAAGTTGAGCTGGTGGTAAAAACTCTTTCTTTCCCTTGATATTGAACATGCCGGCAGGGAGAAATTCCCCCGTCTGTCCAGTTTTGCTGACTTGATCACTACGGACCCACCATGCTGACATGACCGCCTTCGAGTCCCATGCATCAGATGTACATATACTAAGGTTTCCGGCTTGTGATAAGGTCGATGGTGGAATAGGGGCATCCGGGGTGTCTGGTTTGTTCTTGATGATCATAGGCATGGCGCCTTTCAGGTCTGCATGTACATACACGTCTCCCTTTCGCAGGAAACGACGGTATATGATCTCGTTCTGCTGTGCATCCTTGCCTCCGAGAACCAGGTAGCCGTCTGACGAGATGAAGTAGATGAACTTTTCGAACCAATGCTGTTTGCGCACCGGCCGCAGCACTTCCTTCTCTTGCTTCAGTCCCTTCTTTAAATCTTCAGCTACCTTTTTCTCGTGGCTTTTGAGCGCTTTTGTAGATGCTTGAAGGGTACGGCCTTCTTTGTCAGCAGCCGTCTTCTTTTGGTCGAAATACTCGGTAGAGTTGGCCCAGGCGCTTAAACCAAGATCAATGTCGATAGCTAGTTGTGGTCGTGCCACTGGTTTTGGTAGAGAAGTCTTTCTAGGGCGATCGTCCTCGTCGTCAGTATCCTCGCTCACAGAGCTCGTCTCGTTGCCCTCATCTTCCTCTTCTCCACCTTCTTCCCAATTTGTTTCGTTGAGAAGGAGGGTGATCGTATTCTCATGCAATTTGAGCGGTAATCTGATCAATTGCGCCACGGCGTTACCAGAGTTTTGTTCGCGTTCAATCAAACGCTCAATGTCGACCCAGTCCATGCCTTGCCTGATCAACCCATTTACAGCTTCAGTGGCTTCGGTCACGCGATGGACATTTGCCAAAATTGCTTCTGCTTTGCGAAAGTTCAATTCTTGCACTTGCTGTAGCCCACCGATGCGATCCTCGTGTTCTTTGCGCGCTTTCTCTAGCTTCTTTTTGGCTTGTTGTTCACGTTCTGTCAGTTTCGACTCAAGTTTCTGCCCTTCTATTGACGAAAAGAACTCATCTACTGCCTTGTTGAAACCATCAAACTCCAGGAAAGTATAGTCGGTGTTCTCAAATTGCTGTGGCCGGAAAGGATGAAAGTCATCGTAGAGAAGACGCGTTTTATCAGTAGACTCGTCCTCGGGCTTTGAGGCTGATGGATTGGGCTTTGCGAGAATATAGCCCTTGATCTGGTCGGTCTTTGTGATCTCATCTGTGATTTTTCTTGCGTCTCGTAGCACCTCGACTAGCTTTTCCACGAGCCCATCATCAGCAAGAACCTCTTCCGGTTTCAAGGACGAGTCGTAGCTGGCAACATGAAGCGCATGATCGACCAGTAAAGGAGGGCATTCTGTGATAGAAACAGCGAGGGCTTTTCTTAAAGAATCCTTTCCTGCCTTCTTTGCCTTCTTTCCTGCTGCAACCGGCTGATCCTGCTGTTTGTCGACCGCCTTCTGTAGCGCTTGACGCACTCTCTCATTGGTGAGCTCTGGAGCACCCCCGTAATTTTGGCGCAAGGTAAGATTGTATTTCAAGCCAACCCTAAGTTTCTCATGTTCCTCTCCCTCGTCCACATTTCGCAGAAGCGACAGCACGTTGAGGTCGGCGTCAGTTAGGATGATGTTTCCGCCGGCGTAGAATTCTAAGTAGAGCCGGTACAGTCCATCGGAGAACTGGAACTCCAGAATACGATCGGTGCCTATTTGGGAAATTGACGTGACACGCCTTGTCTTGAGGTACTTGCGCAGTTTTGCGACGAAGCCCGAAGGGGCCGCAGCCGTAGTACGCGCATATTCCGTGAGGTGGCAGCGGAAGCCCGAGTCGATGAGCAGCTGTTCGCGGTGGTCGGGTTTGTGGAACTTGATGAGAAAGATTCTCTACGCATGCGGGAGTAAGCGGATATGCATATCACCGGTTGCGACATGTGCGGTACATACAGAGCTTAGATCGTAAACATTGGTGACTCTGAGAGAAGTAAGTTTGGCAGAAAGCTCATGGGCTATGACCTTGTGAGTCAATTAGTAAATGCTGTTTGTAGTATAACTCGCAACAACTCACCTTGACGTCCAAGCTGGAGAATCTCTGCTTCATGGTTGTGTGTCGTGTGCAGAGTCTGTGGTTAGTGGGGTTCGGGGATTGATGGTGGGATGCGGCGATGACGAAGGTGCTCAAGTAGCGCGATTGCAAGGGTCATGCAAAACGGACCTTTGTTCCTGGCCCAACGCTTACTAAGGGAATCCTCGACACCAGTACATACACTTGTATCACAGCGGCCTGCCTATGGCGTCAGTGGAAGCAGAATACGGTCTTGATTAGGCCTTTTTTCTGGCGTAATGCGCTACCCACTCTATCATGCAGCACGTCACGATTCATAGCATTCGCAAAGCGGCAACTGTATCCTCAACTCCAGCAACGCCATGCCCAAACCAAAGAAGCTCATAGACCCTGCCGTATCCTCTCTGCAAGCTGCCTCTTGCCAAACTCCCACGCATTCAAGAAACCTTGTTCTGAAAGGTCAATGTTCTTCATCGACGTCATGTCTTGCGCCGGGGGCTTGCTAACGCGCGAGGCGACAATGACGGGGTCGGTCTCGAGGATGATGCCGTCGTCTACCAATTCGTCGATAGCGAGAGACTATTGTGGTCAGCCAAAGGAGGGATGCGATGTGTAAGCACAGGGATGCATACCACGAGGTCGTAGTTTTCGATAACAGTGCGCTTGTCAACCGAGTTCCTGCCACGTGTTAAATGGTTACCCAATTCCAGTCCTTCCTATGGCTACGTACTTGAGGAGGATGTTGAGCGAGTCTCTCAGGGCGAGGACAACGCTGGTCAGAATTAGTACTGGGCCAGTCGCCTACACACTCGTTCGACATGACAGTACCTGTAGAGCAGAACCTCGTTCTCATCGGCGCTTCCCACTACATACAACATTACGTCCGACTCCATCTTGAACACAATGACTTTCTGGTCGTATAGTATAATGTCGGTCGTCTGCTTTGCTGTCTTCTCTATAATAGGTGTCAGACCAACATGGGCGCAGCATTGGCCTCGCAGGTACTACACACCCAGAAGTCCCTTCTCGAAAGCCTTTTGGTCCTTAACCGTCTTGTATGCAATCTGGCCGGGGTAGTCGCTCTGTTGGCCGGTCGGTGGGTGCGGGTTGGAGTAGTACTTTGTCAAGATGCGGGAGCCATCGTCGATTGCGAGCACCAGAATCGCCTGGACGCTGAAGAGGGAGAGAGGGCGCGACATGTTGGGTGAGGTTTCTGGGTGTTTGGTCGTGTCGGGCAGTAATGGGGACAAGTAGTAGCTTGTGGATGGGGGGTTTTGGTAAGATAGGTGTCTGCTTGCGGAGAAGCGGCCAATCACGGAGGTCGTGGGCCCTGGGCTTAGCGTGCAGTCTGAACTTTTGACATGTCGGCGGGCGCATCGTCGACATTCACTGTCCGCGACATTGTCCTACTGCCACTCAACCGACATGCACAAAATATCGAGAACGTCGCTGGCGTCTCTCGTCTGCCCATCTGCGCCGTTCCTTGCGCCTCGTCTCCTGCGTACCGCAATCCCTGCCGCCGCCGTCGCAACAACCTCACCATGCCCGCACTTTGCCCGCCTCCAGAGGGCGATGTATGCGACGGCGAAGCAAGCCACAGGCACCCCACGAAAAATTACGACAGAAAAAGGAAAGCGAATGCCTAGGAACCCACCATCCACCGAAGCTGAAGCAAAGGTGAGTCGTACCGATTTCTTGGTCCGGCACACATATTGATGATTTTATTTAGACTGCCCGCCTAGTCAACCAATTCCGGAATGCCTGTGAAGCCCGCAACGTCGAGTTGATCATGGAACTCTATCCGGCACTCATTGCAGCAAATCTCCTCGACAGCTATGACACCCGCCGTATTACACAAGCCCTGCACGTGCGCATACGGAACGAATATGTTCCCAGTAAGCGATCAGATCTCTTTCCCTTCGTTCAGCAAGTAGTTGGCGACATTCGAAGAGGCATTCTTCAGCCGCATCATTATGCCTTCGTCCACCTTTTCGGCATATATAAGGACTGTGCGCGCTGGGATGAGGGGTACACGCTCTGGCAATGGCTAGTCCAGCAAGACGAGCGCTATGTGTCGCAGGCCGCTTACGGTGCTGCTATTGAGCTCATGGCATATGGCGGTATCATGAGACTGCCAGACTTGGAGGAACTGTACGCCGATGGACTGAAGCGCTTCCCTGGTACATTCGCAGAGTACCATCTGTCACCAGACGCAGTCGTTCCCGACAGGACTCAACTCACTACCATTGCCGGCATTCCCACTATTCTGCTGCAAGGCATCCTCACTGCACGAATACTGGCTCGCGACTGGAAAAGGGCGTACCTGGCCTTGGACACTGCACTGCGCATTTTCCCCACCCAGACCCCTCCGCGCTATTTTGAGCTATTCATGACTGAGAGGCCGGTCAACGAGGCATATACAGCATTTATGCTAGCTTGCCGTGCTGGCATATGCCTGAGACCAACCCACGTTACTGCTCTCCTCACAAAACTGCGCGCTGCTATGGGTGCGTCTCGTTCCATGGCTGATAGCGTGATGCTCCTCCGGGCCATTGCAAACGCTATATATGGCTATTTGGAGGCTGGTGGACAGCTTCAAAGTATCCATGTTGGCTCATTTCTCCGCTCTTTTGAGCTAATACTGCCTGAACCTGCTGCTGGTGAGGATTATATTGGAGAAGCAGCAGAAATGCGCAACATCTTAGTGGTAACTGCGCACGAGATTGTATCAAACCTTATTCAGGCTGGTATGCCTCCTCAAATTCAGCCGTTTGAAGCTCTCGTCTCGATATCTGGCAAGCTACGCGTACCAAACTTACTCGGCACTACCCTGGAAGATATCCAAGCAGCCGGTCTTGAACTTGGGGCAATCGGAACTCGCAGCGTCGTCACATCTGCTGGCCTTCTTAAGAACAAAAATTTGATCGAAGAATATTGGCAGAAAATCGTCTCAACTGCGGAAAAGAATAGTACGATAATACCTTTTGAAGACTGGATTACTTTCACAAAGGCTTGCCGAAGGGCCGACCATGCAGACTACTTCCGTGGCCAGTTGTTGAAGCTTCCACACGCTATTACAGAGAGAATTGAACGTGTCATTATTCAGCAAATCGACCTACCAGAACCCCCATCTTCCAGCCTAGACTCAAGCCAATCCATGACTCTTGAGCAGCTGCAATCCGAACTTTCACTCCTCAAGACCCAAATGAACAACATCGAAACAGCCGTAATGTCCGGCCAACCACTCGATCTTCGCACAACCCCTTTCTATATGCACATTGACCCCGGGTACCCCTCTCTCGGCACCGAAGAAGACTTACGGCAAATTTACGACAACTTTACAACCGACCCCCACCAGCCTCCGCCCCCGCCGCCCGCAGACGGCTCCCCCATCCGTGCAGCCCTAAGCCCAACCGGCATACCGCTAGACGATCTCCGCTTCCGCAACTGGGTCACGATCCACGAAATGATGGACTCTGCAGAGTCCTACGAATCCGACCTCCAATTCGCCCTCGACGCCGCCATCAAAGCCGGCGAGCCCCTCAAGGGCGCCCCCGAAATCCTCCGTCTGCGCAAAGAAAACCCCAAACTCCTTTCTGGCCAGGATTTAGCAACTAGGATTAGAGAGTTGCGAACCAGTAATTCGGATGCTGCTAGGTTCTTTAGGAAAGTGGGGACAGAAGGTGCGCAAGTTGAGGCGGAGATGAGGTTGCGCAAGCATGTAGCAAAGGATGAGGGCGAGAGCGTTGTTTCTCTTGGAAAGGGAACGCCGAGATTGGTGTATTATGTTGGGTTGGAATCGGATCAGGGAGCGCCTAGTGCTTCTAAAGGGCGGACTAAGGTTCGGAAGGTGAAGATTTCGGATGGGAAGGGTGGAGAGGGTATTGAGGAGTAGATGAAGTACAGTGGCAGGGGCGATGGGAAACGGATTTTTGCTCGTGGGAACTTGACTTGGTTCCAAAAAGCGTGTAGATAGATACCCTTGGTGTATAGTTTTGTAAAACAATGTATTACGAATCAAAAATACTGTACTTATATCCAGCTACTACCATTTTCCACTTCCTATAACCGTCACATTAAAGGAAGATAACACATTTCTCTGCTTAGACTACTCGCACGAGATGGTACCCTCAAATTTTGTTTCAAAATGCAAAGACGAAAAGAAATGGAAAAACACGTCGATATCTTTACCCCCCAGTATTAAAGTCAAACTGAAACTCGCCCTCATCGCCCAGCATACCAGGATCATACATACCATTTCCCGCCGTAACGAGACCCTCAAACTGGCCCCAACTAGCCAGATCCGACCAGTCGAACAGATCAGGTCCGAACACAGGAGGGTTGTACAGAGTATCCTGAAGACCTGGTATAGAAGATTGATTCGCGGGGTCGGGCTGGGGTAGGGGCTGGGGAAGTAGAGTGGGACGCTCGGTGTCGAGGTTTGTAGATGATGAGGGGACCTGTGTAAGATTAGCAGTGCAGATTCCATCTCTGCATCTCAGCCTCTGTTGAAAACATACCTCATCCGCACCCTGCGCACCTGCCGTTTCCACTGGACTCAACAGCCTCGTGGATTGCCGTTCAGCCTCGACTCTCAGTTCCTCTAGCACGAGACAGTACCTGCGTGCAAGACAATCTGTATCTCGCACTGTTTCTAGCTGTTTCTGGCATGCAACACCCTTTTCGTAGTAGCCTTCGCTTTGGACGTTGTTCTTGACACCGAGACCCTGCTGGATGCGATGGATGTACAAGACGACAACGGCACAGAAGGCGTAGTATTGTGTGAACCAGAAGGAGCGGAAGAGATTGGATGATGTGAAAACATCGTTTACTACACGGGTAATCGCCATGGCGGCTTCGAGGCACGCAGTTATGTTGGGGGTTGTGTCGTATGTCTTGTTTGGATTGGTGCCCCAGTTGGGGTGTGTAGGCATATGTGTTAAGCTTGCAAAGTCTCTAAGTAAGAAGGGACGATGGATGAGTAGGATCGCATGGTGATATGCTAGGTTCAATACTGAGCGCTGGCGTTGGAATATCGGGATTAACGATTGGCTTTCAATGCTTCCTTGTGGACTGGAGCCCGCTAGAAACCCAGATAGCGAATTACGCCATGCATGCAGATCTGCGGTGTATTTCGCTGAAAGTTCAATGCGTCTTCCTAGGCTTGGAGGCCTAATGGAATAGAGGTCTCGAAGAACAAGTGATACGATTCGAGTTAGCTTGATGTGCTCAACTGGGGCAGTCATGATGGAATGGGCGTGTGGAGGGGTCGGTCTAATATACGATTGAAGGAGGTCATTGTCATTGACAATGGTTGGAAGTTCCTTGATATCAATATTAGCAAAGTGAAATGTCCCTGATAAGGAAAGTGCCTACCTGGTCGATGTCTTCATCTTTGAAAGTCCGTGGGCGACCAAGAGCAGCAGCGAGGTACTTGTCAAGAGAGTACGCGCACCAAAAGACTCGTCTTCGACTTTCGAGCTCCACATAGTCGCTGGTTGTAGGGTCGCATCTCCTACCGCGATTCAAGCCGATGGCAAGCATCAAATGTGAGAGCGTACCGAAAAGGCTCCAGCAGTGGTTTATCCGTGATTGTGTTAGAAGGTAGAAGCATTGCAACAGCCGTGCTTGTACACTTGCCAATCTGACAGCACCACGTTCTTTCGATAGCTGGTGTTCAGATGCAAAGAAATAGCGGGCACTACGCCTCATCAGTTCGGCACTAAAATCAGGACTAAGACAAATCTCACCTATTCTCTTGTATAGTACTACCTGGAGGCATATAGGCTTGTGCTTGTGCAAAGACTACCATTAGGAGCGCCGCCTTTGCCTTACCATCCTCCCTACCTCTTATTTCACCGAGTGTATCGTAAAACTCATCTAGCAATTTCTCGATACTTGGCCGATGCAGAAACCGGTGGGTGGGAGCAGCATAGTCAAAATACCGTTCTACGAGCCTTTGCGCGTCAGACTTGGGTGGGAGGAAGAACAGGGATTGGTCAAATTCTGGCAGCGGAGCATCTCCAAATGTAAATATTGTCGAGTCATGAGAGAGTGAAGAGCTTTGATGAAGACGCCTCTGGATACGGATAAGAAAGGATACAGCACTTGAAGAGCCAACATAGTGGCCTTCTTGGTCTCTTTGCCCCCCTTGTGGTACTGGGGAATCTCTGGTAGAAGAACGGTTGGTATACTCGGTAGTCATAGTGAGAGTGCTGGGATTGGCATTGTTGGTATGGGTAAAGGTCGGCGCCTCCATGGGAGAAGAGGGGCTTGGGTATATTCGTGGGTATTGTATCGCGGAAGCGGCTGGTTCTCCTGCTGGAGAAGCCTCGGATGTTGAGATCTTTCTGACTACTTGGGTTTGTGGGTCCAAGGCCATTGCAGCCTCATCGACAATTACTGATGGAAGCCTTCCTCGCGTATATGATGCAGTGAATTCACAAGGCAAGCCTGACTTTAGACATAACGCGCACGGGCATCTCCCTGTGCACCTTACTTTTTTCCTGTATGGAATGTTAGTGTATGTACTATAACGCACGTCACGTGCACGCTGGTTATCCTCAAGCTCACTTCTTACATCGGTCACAAGCCCTACTGACCCTACTCCTTTCTTTCTCCTCTCTTCTCCTTTTTGCGGTCGCCATTTGGCGGTCGCCCGAGCCTGCATTGTTCGGTATGGCTGTCGCTGTGGCGTCAATGCTATTGGTAGACGTCCACGTGGACGATCCATGCCTCGAACTGTTGCCCGGGGAGCACCCCTGATGTGGGCTAACGTCCTCCATAGTTGGGGATGACAGAAAGGCTTGGTTACCAGACGTTTCCGAACGTTTAAAAGGCGGAATCAGGAGCTTCAGGCCAGGTCGGATAAGAGCTGCGAAAATAGCCGGATGTGCCGGAAAAACTATGCACTAAGCCGGAAAGGGTATCGAGGGAACATGACTGTGCTACCACATGTACGAAGTCTTGAAGTTATTACTATTTGGATCTAGATTTTACTCGATTAACTAAGTTGCAGTAGATTATTGTCGTTTCAGGAGTGGTGAGTTCGGATAAATCCTCCTCCAAGTACATACATATGCTTGTGTAGAACGCTATCTGCCACCCGCTGCGAGCTGTTCACAAATGCGCTATCTTCATTATTGCTGGCACAATGATACATTTTTACTTTACTAGGATATTCATGCCGCACTTTGGTTAGACAACGTAAGAACTATTTAGTATGTGGGAGCATCTAGACTACATCTTCAAAACACACATCTTTTCAATACCGTCGTTATTTTGTGCTGTTGTGAGCAAATTTTTTATTTATTTTGATCGTGAGACAATAAAGTAAGATAAGGAAGAAACGGGTCAGACGAACAACTGAAGCGTGCCACATGTGTTTGTAGTAGAGCTGTCTGCGAATTGTGCTGATGTGCGATGGGGAGCCATACATGGCTTTGGCCGGAGATATGTCGGCTTTGCCGGCATCGAAACTTACTGTGCAAACTATCTTTTAGGCATGAACTTCACAAAAACGCCGGAGATAGTAAGTACAGGACGAGGCAGACTCCGAACGAACAAGGGTCAAATGCAGGGATGATGCTAACAAGCTTAGTCGGGCATGGAAGCCGGTAAGAATTTTGCAATGCCCGGTCAAGACATGGTACGATTCACCGAAAACCGCACCGACGGAATGTTTTTTTAAGTTCCATACAAATGCCACCAGGGTAGTGCCTAAGGTATGCCAAGGTGTCGGATACTATGGAGCCATCTCTTGCGTGCTTGCCCAGGCTTGGTTGGAGCTGAGATAGTCCGGTGGGTACCCCCATGCAAACTCTTAGCGAGATGATGCTGTCGAGCAGTAGTCCAAACTTGATTGCAATGCGGGCGTTGTTCTGTAGTACAACACGTATGGAACATAGTAGAATGTTGCCTGAAGTAATGGTCTATCTCTTGAATCCCACATGTGTTATCTTGGTAAGTGCCTAGAATATTCCGTAATCGAAATGGAAGGTGCGGAGTAGAAAGGACCCTGCCATAAGGCCGTGGGTGGGGCTATCCAGTGGTTGTTGAGTCCCGTGACTATCAATGCACCCTTGGCACCGCAAGTCAAGCCACTCAGTGTATGGAAGTGGCAGGGAGGAAATCAAGAGGCCGCCTTGGAGCCAGGCCTGGCGGACACCCTGGACAGCACCCGCCCGACAAGTCGATAACAAGCTTCACCGTTGGACAAGAGCAGTGACGCGCCATCAGCTGCTTCTCTTCGAACTGACCTTGGCGCAGATTTCAATGCATCCAGCTCTTGGCTGAGAGGTTGGGTGAATGCTACTAGCAGGCTCTGCCGTTTGGTAGGCTTGGAAGCCGGCCCATATGACGTTGGATCTGTGGCGTAAGTGTGGTTCTGGAGCGGATCTCGGCACCGTCTGCGGGCACGCCGAGAGTTTAGTTTTGGCTCGGCGGACAGGAAGCGAGCGGGAAGCTTGGCTCGCCCCAGTTTGCGCGCCACTCCATTCACCCTCCCCCCGCCGGTGAACGCTCGTCACCAACCCCGCTGTCGTCATACTTGATAAAATCTCACATCCAGAACATTCAAGCCGGATTGTGGTCAGACGTATTGGGCACAGTATCCATGGCCACACGCACCGCAAGATGGTGGGTGCCATGGCAAGGCGGCTCTGATGCATATGTAATGTACGTAGGTGAATGCATGCAGCCATGCCGCACATTGTTGGACACTGCCGACCCCGAAGGTGACGTCCTTGCACCGGCCCCAAGATATCTCCAACCATGCCAAGATGTCGATATCGCACGGTTCTTGGCTTTCGCCATGCGTGTGCCGCTTGCATCTCTCCCCACGGGTGCTTAAAGGTAGCAGAGCCCCCGCAGCGGGAATGCTTGACTCCTCACCTTTCTTCTTAGCACCCAGAAGCAATCAAAATGGGCAAGAAGCAACCCTCCCTCGAGGGCCACAAGTCTGGCCAGGCTAACGACCCCCTCTCCAAGCCCGCCCACGCCCTTACCTGGAAGCAGGTGGTTGAGGAGGTCAAGTGCAATGCTGAAGACGGACTTACCACTGCCGAAGCAAAGTCTCGACATGAAAAGTATGGCAACAATGATCTCGGCGACGATGGAGGAGTGTCGCCGGCCAAAATTTTGCTAAGACAGGTCGCCAACGCTATGACACTGGTAGGTCAATTGCCATCACTGCGAATCAGAGACGGTGAAGGCTAACCCAACGCAGATTCTAATCGCAGCCATGGCTGTCTCATTTGCTATTGAATCATGGATTGAGGGTGGTGTAGTAACTGCCATCATCCTGCTCAACGTTATCATCGGATTTGTGCAAGAGTACAATGCTGAAAAGACCATGGACTCGCTCCGATCCTTGTCTTCGCCTACTGCCACCGCTGCCCGAGACGGAAAAACGGTTACGATCCCGACTATCGAGGTAGTCCCTGGTGATCTTATCGAGTTGAAGACAGGTGACACTGTCCCAGCGGATATTCGGTACGTCATTGCCACGCTAAACTCAATTTTGGGGAACACACTACTAACACGCACACAGCATCATTGAGGCTTTGAACTTCGAGACCGACGAGGCCCTGCTTACCGGAGAATCACTCCCTGTATCTAAAGATGGCGATGCCGTCTTTGACGAGGATACTGGCCCTGGCGACCGTCTTAACATTGCCTACAGTTCCTCGACTGTCACCAAGGGACGTGCTCGCGGTGTTGTTTTCGCTACTGGCATGCACACTGAGATTGGATCTATCGCCATGTCCCTTCGACAGAAGGGTTCGCGTGTCCGAGAGGTCAAGCGCAAGCCCGATGGAAAGGCTAAGCCGCATCGCTATGCCCAGGCCTGGTCGTTGACTCTTGCTGACATGGTTGGCCACTTCCTTGGTGTTAACGTCGGCACTCCACTTCAAAAGAAACTCGCTCGCCTCGCGATCCTCCTGTTTGGCGTTGCAGTCGTCTGCGCTATCATTGTACTTGCCGCTAATAGCTTCTCGAACAACAGCGAAGTTATCATCTATGCGGTTGCTACTGGTCTCTCTATGATCCCGGCTTCTCTTACTGTCGTCCTAACCATCACCATGGCTGCTGGTACAAAGCGCATGGTGCAGCGTCACGTAATTGTGCGCAACTTGAAGTCTCTCGAGGCTCTTGGTGGTGTTACCGACATTTGCTCCGACAAGACCGGTACCCTTACACAAGGAAAGATGGTTGCGAAGAAAGCCTGGATCCCCGCCAAGGGAACTTACTCTGTTGGACAGTCTGACGAGCCGCACAACCCTACTGTCGGGGCTCTGTCGTTCAACCCCAAGCAACCCCGACACATTGACGCTGACATGGACGAGAAGACTTCGACCTGGGAGGAGCTTCTCCAAGACAACCCGCATTTTGTAGACTACCTCAAGGTTGCATCACTTGCTAATCTGGCCCACGTTCACCAGACTGACGAGGGCCAATGGAATGCACGAGGTGACCCCACGGAAATCGCTATCCAGGTGTTCGCATCTCGCTTCAAGTGGAACCGTCTCGAACACACCGGTGGTGACACACCTGCTTGGAAGCAACTAGCTGAATTCCCCTTCGACTCCGACGTTAAGAAGATGTCTGTCATCTTCGAAGAAACTGCTACGAACAAGAAATATGTCTTCACCAAGGGTGCCGTTGAACGAGTCATCTACTCATGCACACGCGTATTCACCGACGAGAACGATGCTGGCGTTGAGCTGGACGACGACTACCGCGAGGAGATTTTGGCCAACATGGAATCGCTCGCCGCCATGGGACTGCGTGTCTTGGCTCTCGCAAGCAAGGAATATGATGGACCTTCCCCTCAAAAGGGCGAGGAAATAGCACGTGAGGGAATCGAGCAAGATCTCATCTTCCGTGGTCTCGTCGGTTTGTATGATCCCCCTCGACCTGAAACGGCCGGCTCTGTTCGTCAGTGCCAGAAGGCGGGCATTGAAGTCCACATGCTTACTGGTGACCACCCTGGAACTGCTCGCGCCATTGCTATTGAAGTTGGTATCGTGCCATCGAACATGGGGACTCTTCCCAAGGAAACGACGGACGCCATGGTCATGACTGCATCTCAGTTCGACAAGCTCACCGACGACGAAATCGATGCTCTCCCACTTCTCCCACTTGTCATTGCTCGTTGCGCCCCCAACACCAAGGTCCGCATGATTGACGCACTCCACCGACGAAAGGCTTTCACCGGTATGACTGGTGACGGTGTCAACGACTCTCCATCTCTCAAGCGCTCGGATGTCGGTATTGGAATGGGTACTGGATCCGATGTCGCCAAAGACGCCTCTGATATCGTTCTGACCGACGACAACTTTGCATCTATTCTCAACGCTATCGAGGAGGGCCGCCGCATGTTTGACAACATCCAGAAGTTCATTCTGCACTTGCTCGCCCAAAACATTGCGCAAGCATGTGTGTTGCTGATTGGTCTTGCGTTCAAGGATGAGAGTGGACTTTCCGTCTTCCCTGTCTCTCCCGTTGAAGTCATGTGGATCATTATGATTACCTCGTCGCTTCCCGACATGGGTCTTGGTTTCGAAGTTGCTGCACCAGATATTCTCAACAGACCTCCACAGAGTGTAAGTTTCCTGCTGCTAAACAAGATATTTCCTGGGTATTTACTGACAAGCCACAGCTCAAGCGCGGTGTTTTCACCCTCGAGGTCATCTGCGATATGTTCGTCTACGGTCTCTGGATTGCTGCACTCTGCCTAGGCGCCTTCTCCCTTGTCATGTTCGGCTTTGGCGATGGCAACCTGGGATTCAACTGCAACGAGACGTACAACCCCACTTGCGAGACCGTGTTCCGCGCCCGTGCGACTACTTTTGCCTGCCTTACCTGGTTCTCAGTTTTCCTGGCATGGCAAATGTTGGACATGCGCCGCTCGTTCTTCATGATGCAGCCTGGATCGAACAAGTACTTCACGCAATGGGCCCGCGACGTCTGGCGCAACAAGTTCCTCTTCTTCTCAATTGTCTTTGCGTTTGTCACCATCTTCCCCGTTCTGTACATTCCCGTCATCAACGACAAGGTGTTCAGGCACAAGGGAATTAGCTGGGAATGGGCTATTGTCTTCATTGCCACATTCCTCTTCTTCCTCGGGATTGAGTCGTGGAAGTGGGGCAAGCGAGTCTACTTCAGGAGGCGCGAGGCAAAGAATGGTGGTGGAAGGAGGGGCTCCATTGATCTGGAGCAGCGTGTGTTTGAGCGATACCTCAGCACAGCCATTAGCACCGATGAGGATGCGGCAGACAAGAAGTCGTCTGCTTAGGCGTGCAAGTGAACGATTTGGAACTATGATACCAATGCTATGTCTTTATTTGGATTTTGAATTTATTATGGCAGAGGGCAATCTGCAAAGGGGAGTTTGAATTTGTTTGCATAGCATGCGATTACGATGATACCTTGGGCACCCTGTGCTGGGACAGATGAGATTTTCTAGTTATATTACGTACATAGTAATCAAGACATGATAAACAACAATAGTATTGGACTCCTACACCTTTGTGACTGAGGGCGTTGATACGACTGCGGGTTCGTTTACTCCGTACATACAGCATAGCAGCGGTAGAGTATGGTGCCCACTCTTATGCCGAAGATAACCATAGTAATCAATCAGCTTGGCCGTATGCCAATATATCCTCGAGTTAGTTCATTGGCCTAGGACTGCTTCTTCTCAAACCTTGTGTAGCCGTGCAGTGGGCTGCTGCTGGTTAGGCGTCCCACCGTGATCCACAGGTGGCCTTTTGGACTCGGTTACGCGGGTGGGATGGCTTGGCATTTTTTCCGCTCCACTCCGAACCAAGGCCGATAAAGTGGGTCCTCTGAGCGCCCAGGGATCGCTAACAGCCAAATCGCATCTCAGGCTTCTTCTGGCAAACGTCAGCCCAGCCAGCCGAGACTGCGCACTATTGAAGGCCCAAGACAAGGCAAGGGTGGGTGTGTGGCTGGTGGAGCGGAGTTGTCTTGGACATGCGGATTGATATAAGAGGAGGTATCAGCTGCATGTCGAAACAAGACCTGACAGATGTTTATCTCGAGGATCAACGTGACATGACAAGGCGTAGCGCTGTCACGGCAATAAATCCCCGGGCTAGGAGTGTCCAGCATACTGACTGTGTGTAAGCCCACTGCGCCCACTGCAGAGTTGCGCGGGTTGCCGAGTTTGGCCATCAGTAAGAAAATAGCCACCACACGGTCAATACGACCAACACGACCGTATGCGGTCGAGTGGCTTGCAGACCGGTCACTTATATACTGTGTGGTCGAATAGGGCTAAGAACCTGGAGAGCGAAGCTGACAATGGACGACGTGGCTTTGGAGGCTGTGTGGATGGAGATGTCATACACCCCAGGTGGAGCCTCGGATAAGATCAAGTCCGGGGTCCTATGTCTCTTAGGTCATAACCCATTGCGAACCTCCCCACCTGCTCACCCAAACCCAAACCAAACTCACCTTGTCACCCGCCGGCTACCGCGGAAATAGCAACAAAAAGGGCATTTTGCACCTGGTCCACGACCAAACGACTTATCGCCAGGGTATTCCATCTCGAGGCCATCGGTTGCACGCGCAATCCATTCCTGCCGACTTAGCCGCTTGCGTCAGTTCCGTCGCCCTGCGTTCCCCGCAACGTGCCTCTCCACCTGCATCGCTTTCTCTCCGATCCGATACCAAGACCAAGTAGACCGCAACTTGCCATGCCAGCAGTTTCTGGTGAGCACGATGTGCATTTTCTCCATGCGCGAGAATGGCAAAAGACTGTCGGCAACTCGGGCATGACGCCTACTGCATTTAGCTTCTTGATTCCTGTATTTGTCGTGGCCATCATAGCGCCTTTGTAAGTATTTCCAAATCTAGATAACCACCCCATCTCTATGCGAATCACCGTCTTTGGCGGGCGATTGTAAAACGAACTATTCCGACCAACGGTCAATATATGAGACGTTTGGGTTAATTGAATGGACAGTCTATGCATCTTTTGCATTCGCAAACGACGGCGAACACAGATTCCTGTCACAACACGGCTAACAACAAAAGTCAAGAAGCCTGCGCTTAGACGAGAAGAAGCAAGAGAAAAGCTTAAAGAAGTCACTGAGATATCTTCGCAAGCAAGCGATGTTGGAGAAGAAAACCGAGAGAGGCCCGAAGGAGAATCCCAGTCTATATCCGAGAAAGAATGGTATGCCAACCCATCATTCCGCATAGCATTGACATGAATTCTGACACACCCATCAGTGCCATATGTCTCTCAGCCCTCTACCCACCATCGCTGCCAGAGCCTGCGAAACTCTCACCAGAAACACCTAATGCCGACACTCCCGCACCTTCGTCCGTGACATCCGATCAACCTCCATCCACCAGCCCAACCACCACCACTGCCACCCCTCCCACCTCCACCCCCCAATCCGACTCGGAACCCATCCTTAAACTCACCGTTTGCTCCCATGAGTTCCACGCTGAATGTCTCGTATCCTGGTTCGTCCTGCGCAAAACCAGCTGCCCCATCTGCCGCTCCATGTACATGAGCAAAGAAGAAATGGACAAATACGACGAGGAAGAGCAAATCGCCCTCGGCGGCACTCCCTCTACCACCGTCGCAACGCCCACTCCGGATCTCGAAGCGCAGCAGACGGCAGCGCAGCCGGAAGCAACGGCTACGGTGCGCAACTGGCAGTACTTTTTGTACGGCCGTGATGCATATCGGCGGGCGAGAGAGAGACAGACTGGGGCGCAGACGCAGAGTCAACCTGCCGTCGAGATGCAGACTCAGTCTGCGACTGGTGGCGAGGAGAGCCAGCAATCTGATACTGAGGCTGCGCCTGTGCATGCTGAAGCGACAACACAGCAATCGGAGCAGCCGGCTAGATCAAGATGGCAACGATTGTTCAGACGGGGCTGATATCGTTCCACCACTGCGACATGACCGATACGACCTCGACCTTTGACGAGAAATTTTCACGTTTACCTATTGTACATCGTTCTTTCCTCCTTTCCCTCTCCCTCTTCCTCTCGTTCTTTTCTGGGAATTCTATACTACAAATGGGTTGTATGTGAATATATGGTTTCGGCGGATATACATCGTGTTTCGTTTTTTTTCTACTCACAGTTTGCACAGAGTTTGAGATACCCAGAAATGGTCTTTTTCTTCTTCAAAGGGAATATTCTTTTTGCTACGATTAGGTGTTTATCGTTTTTATGGAAAGTCAAGAGTAAATACTGGGTATATGGTACAGAATGTATTATAACGCACATATGGAATAATGATATTTCTTACCAAAGGAAAAATCAAGTGTTGTATTAGGGCTTGCACGCAAACTTGATTGAGATGATTGAAAAATTACCTTCACACAGAAAACACCAAGGATTCAAGCCAATCATACATCTATTATTGACACATGGACAAAATGGGGGGTATTTAGGTGAACAAAGACAAAAATCCCACCACCATCTACCAATAACACCAATATCTACCATCTAATTCAAAAAGGCCTTTTTTCTTCACCACATCTACTCCTTTGGTTTAAACACACGATGCCTAGCCAACAACTGCGAAATCATAAAATGCGATACGTCCTCGTCCGCCCAATACGTCATGTGACTAGCAATACTAGCCAGAAGTGAAATGTCAAAAGCCTATATTGTCTCAATGTTAACACGCATGATACCGAAGCAAATGAGAGACACAGGGTACTTACACCTTCCTGGATACTATAATCCACTCTCCCATTTGAATTCAACCGGCGCACTTTTTGTTCCTCCTTTTTCAGCTTGCGGCTTCGTTCCTCAAGCTCCTGCCACTCAAGATCCTTTTCAATGTCGTGTTCGCCGTCGTCTGTCTGTTGGCTCTTTCTGCGTTTCTGGAAGCCGGCAAAGAGGGTTTCAATGTCGGATTCGATCAGGGTGGGTGGATGCTCGCCGTCTTCGCCCTCGGCAATGGTTTCTTGGCCGAGGCGGCGGCGGCGTTCTTCGCTGATGAAGGCGCTCGTGGGCTCGTTGAGACCTGGGACGAGGTTTACGTTGCCGGAATTGGGAGCAGCAGTCAAGGGGCGAGAAGATCTTTGGCCTTGGGCGCTGCCGGTCATGTCGGATCCTGAGATGCCCAGACTTCGGTTGAGGAGTCCGCTTGCAATGCCTGTAAAATATTTCGTTAGCATAAAAGAAAACTCTGGGCCATTGTTGAAGAATCTAGCGTTGATCTCCAAACGTCGACTTTTGGATTAGATCGACACTTACCTGAGCCGAGTGAGGTCCAGAAGTCTGTCACACCCTGACCAACCCGTTGGCCAATGCCAGTGATACCCTGAGCGGCTGGCGTTCCGAAAATGCCCTTTTTCGTATATGGTAGGGGTTGCGCCTTCAGAGTGGACATGGCGGGTGATATCAAAGGTTCAAGACGATAGCTAATGGGATCGGTTGGGTGGAAGATGTTGAAAACCTGCTTGCAAAGTGGCGAGGAAGTTGTTATATCGAAAGCATGCTCATCAACTTCTGGCGCAAATGGGTCATCAATAGGCGTCGCAGGTGTTACCGGTGGGACAAAGGTAGATGAAGCAGCTTGTGGTCTTCCAGCAATCGTTCTTCCCTTGAGCATCTGGAAAAGTCCGATAGGCGATCCAAGGGCATAGAAATCCTCTACTTCAAAGTCCAGTTTCAGGCCTTCTTCAGTTGATCGCCGTTGTTTGGCTGATTGTGAACTTGGTTTCGCCTTGGGATCTTTTTGCATGCATAAAACATCAAACATGATAGCAGAACCAAGTGAGTGGCCAACAAGACTGACCTTACCCTTGAAAGAAGGGTTGCGCTCCTTGAAAAGGTGGTAGGCACGGTTGAGTTCCTTGACAACGATTCGCGAAATATGGCCTTTGTATGCGGGGCTTTGATATAGTAAAATGTCAAGAGCGAGATCTGTAAGAAAGTTACGAACGGCAGGAACACCTTCAACGGTAATATCCTCAAGGTTAGGGTACTCTTCGTCTTCATGGTCGAGATCGCCCAAGTCATGTTCCTTGCGATTATGCTTGAGACTCTGTTTTGGGAAATCTAGAAGGTGTCGCCAAATGATGGGAATGCACTGGATACGGTTGTTCTTGGTTGTTGACTCAACCTCCGCATTGAGAGCCTGTAGGTCGGGTGAAGCTGCATAAACAGACTTGAGAGATTTACGCATAGTGTTCACGTCATGGATGAAGTTGATTGACTCCATGCGCATGCCAAGTCGTTGCCCGATACCATGGGTGACCAGAAGCAGGTGCTCGATTTCACGGCCTTGGTCACTGTCGTTCTGAGCCTTGTAATCCTCGCGCATCTCCTTTTCCTCACGTTTTCGCATTGCCTCTTCCTGCTGCTGCTCATACTCGGGTTTCGATGATGTCAATAGTGAGGATACCTGTCTCTCCAGATTGCGTCTGCGCGTTTGCGAAGGTGACATGCTCCTTTCGTTCTCCGATGTGTCTTCGTCAGTATTAGCATCCGAATCCGACTGCTTGCCATGATCTGAACCATATGCCAGAGACGGAGTCTCGGGTCGCCCGCTCGGCTTTGCGCTCTGAGGGCCTTTGGTCGGAGCCGGCTGCTTCTTCTTGTCTGCCGGGTCCGTATACCCGCGAATGTATTTATTTCCAGCATAATGTGCGCCTCCAGCAAAGCGTTGGTACAACGTGCTACCCATACGTGACCACATATCGTCCGTCAGCAGCCATGCTGTTGTCTCATCTTGATAAGTCACAGTCGAATTCAGATGGGCACCGAAAAGGCGATGCGTCCTAGGCAGGTCTGCGGGGGCATTTGAATTTGTAGCAGAATCTGCTGGTTTTGCGTCTTCGGCCTGATTTTCAGCTTCCTTTTTCAGACTATCGTATGAAGACTTTGGTGTTACAGGATTCGATGTCGAGTCACGGTTCAGCCGGCCCAGCTCTTTTCGGTGGTCTTCACCAGCCAGCGGTCCCATGGACAGCGGTCTTGCGCGAGGCTGCGAAACTGCTCGCTTCTCCTCTGGTTTGCCAAATTTCCACGGCTTGACTTTTAGATAGCCTTCCTCGAGCTGCATAGCCAGACCCTCGTCAACAGCTTCGCCATCTGGTGTAAACCACGTTCCTCGTTTGACATCGTACACCGGCCCCAGCCAGTATGCTGGTGCCAACTCGCGTGTTTCTATCTCAACATCGAATAGATAGTCCTCGTTGACAGGAACCTTTGTAGTCTTGGGTGCCACGGGATTTGGTTGAATGGGCGTCGAAGGGCTTCCAATTCCTTTTCGCAACTCGTCCATATCCGCTTCGTCGGCTGTTTTCTGAAATGCTGTCTCGATAGCGCGCGAATCACTGGCACTAAAGGGTATCCACTTCCTAGGCTTAGGCAGGGCGGTATCGGGCGCCATGGCATGCTTGGAGAGGGGTTTCCTTTTCGGAGTCTGCGATTGTCAGTGGAAGAAGACATGGGACGACTCCTCCGAAACTCCTGCGCAAGACTCTCAGTACATCGGTGTACTTACGTCTATGGCATGGAACCATCTCACGGCCAGCGGAGGGCAGTCCTGAGGATAGCGCTTGAGGCTCAGCCGGTGCCTGCGATCGATAATATGGTCGCCTCCTTGCTGGGGAGCAAGCCCAGTCGCGATACGCTCCTTCTCCTTCTCTTGCTCCATCTTCTTCACTTTCTCCACACCTGCATCGGGCTTGGGCGTCGATGGAGGCTTGGGGGTGCCGGCACGAGAGGACCACGGTGAGAGATTTGAGAGGAAGCCCTGCTTGTTATCAGGGGCAGACATCCTGTCGACTGGCGGATTGCTCCCGCCCACGGAACGTAGTGTGGTGAGCCAGGACTGGGCGCGGTGTGGTGCAGCTTGGGGAAAGACGGGCTTCAGGCGGGGTGGGCGACAAAGCACGCGAAGAGCAATGCGTGGATGCAGCGTGGAAGCAGCGTGGAAGCGAGGTAATGGCGGTGAGAAAAGCAGAAACGAAATAAAAAACGAAGAATAGAAACGGGTAAGTAGGTAATGGAGAGAGGTCAGGTCATGGCATGTGCGTGTGCGTGTGCACTGAGTTGAAGCATGTCTTGCATGTGCCTGCCGCGACATAAGCCCGCGACCCGCCTGTTACATCACTCATTCCAGCCCCCTGTCGCTTCCCAACACGCGGGGCACCCATGAGCCCATCTGCATCCTTGATCATCTCCGAATAGCACCGCCATTGCACCCTCAAACCACCGCCATGGCGATCTATACGCTGGCTGACCTATATGTGCCCCCACGGCGATCGTCCTCGATCCCTCGTCAGTACCACCGCATGGCCGCCGCAGCGCGACAGGACCACCGCTTCTCTCTCGCCGATGCAGCGGACCTGAAGCCCAAACTCCAGGCCCTGGACAAGTCCCTAGCTGGCACATGCACCGGCCACAGCAGGGAGCTGGATTTTACCAGCATCGATGATGCAGTTAACATGCAGCCTCCTCATGTTGCCGTCTACGTCGACGGCTCAGAGGAATTTTTTCTCATGGTGAAGACTATCTCGCGACCAGACCTCATCCCCAAAGTCTTGGCCGAAGCAATCAAGGCCATGTCCCAGGGCCGGCCATATGTAAATATACAACGCACCTCAGACTTCAAAAAGGGCGCAGATCCTACTTTCTCCGACTTCCGCCCTATGCTGCCAGACATTGATCGCCTATGCGGAACTGATCTTGCCGGCGTCGTCGCCAGGCTCGAAGCTCAAGGCAAGCTGAGGGTTCCGTCCAGAGAGCAATTACGTGCCTGTACTGACATGGCACAGTCGCGCCTTTTCCCTTTTTGCGACTTCCAGCTGAGCTTCGCCTGCAGGTGTACTCGTACGTTCTGCCTGAACACCCTCGCGGTATTCTCCCGCCCTGGTGTCGCAAAAGCAATGGCCGACGCCTTGCTCTCATGCGCGTCAACAAGCAACTGCACAGTGAAGTGCGGAAACATTACTATGAGAATGTGAATTTCTTGATTGCAACCGTTTTCCAACTGGAAAACACGTCCTTATACGAAGACAACACCATTTCTATCCGCCAGTTAATAGAGAGTATGGATTCTAACATCTTTCCTCTGATCAAGCAGCTTTCCGTACGCATAAATGGTTCCTCGGTTCAGGAAACTCTTCGTACAGGGTCTAGATCGCCTCCATTTGCCTTAAAGTACATATTTGATACATTTCCAGGCCTTCAGCAACTCACTATCACGTTCGGTACCGCGCCCCGTTCTAACATGTGGGTGGGACAAGATCAGGAGTCTATCCAAGGCAAGTACATGGATGAGATGAAGACGCGCTTCATCAAATACATCCCGCCATCGATCAAAGTGTCTTGGTGGCACGAAGATGCAGCAAGATTCTTCAACAGCGACATGGTCGAGAAGTCCTTATGGAGCGCCATACAAGAGCGAGCATCAACATACACAGACGACAGCGTTAACACTTCATCTTGAATAATTCCCACTACACTCTATACCATTATGCGTACACGAATCCAAGCAAACCCCCCTACCCCAACAACGCAGCTGCCTTATAAATCTGATACACTGCCAACCCACTTCCAACTGCCCAAAAGCTACTCCTCACAAAACTCGTTGCGTGATCCGCAATCTGCACATACGACACTACGTACGCTGTCCTAACCGCAAACCACGCCGCCACAAATGTCGTCAGGCCCGTTGCATCACCAGACACTACTTCCCGTCCCAATCCGACGGCCGTCGTGCGCTCAGCAACGATGCTTGCGAGCACTGCAGTGGCAAAGAGGGGTAGTTGCTCCATGTTGTTTGATTGAGCGTTCTCAGCGCGTTGATATTTTTGGAAGCTGTTTTATCCCATGTCAGCTTCTTTTCTCATGCTCATATGTAAAATGGTACAAAACATTTGGAGTTGAAGGGAAAATAACGACATACATTGCATCTGGCACCTTCCCTTTTACAGCATCTGGGGATAGAGAGGCCTTGGGGTTCGCATTGTTGACTTTGTAGCCGTTGGAGGAGAGCAGGCTGCCTGCGTAGCCGTGGGGTATGAGGGAGAAGACGTAGTAGGCCGGGATGGCGAGGAGGGGGTAGTTGAGGCTGTTGGAAGGCATTTTTTTAATGCAATTGGCTTGGTGAGTAGTTGGTAGTTGGTATAGTTGAGTCTCTCTTGTAAGGGAAAAGAGAAGAATTGTTGTGTTTGAATGTTGCAGGATCGTCATGGACTCGTTAATGCTAGGATGTGAGGATTGACGTAGTCATGAGCTAGCCTTGTCAATATGACGCCAACGTTTCTGAACTACTAGGATCACAATCCTTTCCTGCGCCGGGAAACACTAGATTCATTTGAGAACGCATGTATCGACTAATAGTAACATCTATTCCCATCATCAAGTCTATCAAATCATGCAACCCTTGCAACACCCATAATATCCTCTTCCAGATGCAACGCCTGGAACTGCGTAAGCACCTCTGGCAACTTGGGCCTATTTCCATCAACAGCAGTATCCGTCCTCTCCTTTGCCGCAACGCCAATCATGAATTTTTCATCAAAAGCCTGAATCTCCACACGCGTATCGTCCAACCTCTTACTCTCATCTTTCTTCATACCCTTTACACCCGCAGGTCCCTTGCCATCGGCCTTCATCGTGAACCAAACCTCTGCATCGCTGATGCGTTCGCCCCATGTTCCATGTGTGCTACAGCGCGCAGGAGTCCCAGCACGGGGCGCACGCACGTTCTTGAATTCCAGCCGGGGGATCCACTGTGCGAGGAGAGCTTCGCCGTCCAGCTTGATGTAAGCCTCCTTGTAGCACCAAAACGTGTAGAAGCGGCGTAGCTTTGCATCAATCAGCAGCTCTGAATCAAATACTCGCTTCTCTCCATTCGGGAGCGTGATGCTGAGTTGTTTGTGCCGCGCACAACATCGATCGTGGCGACCAATTATCTCTTGCGTGACTATTGTGCCGTCGAGAAGAGGAAAGGGATCAACGTTGTACTTGAGATCGAACAATTCCTCTTGGCTGTAGATTTCGGCGTACATGTCTATCCAGCCGTCGAATCCCTCCTTGTCTATAACGCGGTATTCGTCTCTTTCGTTGACACAGACGATATCTACGCCTACTTCTGCATCTAGCTCGTCTGTCTTGCACCCAACCAAGGCCACTAGGCCTGCTTGGTGCGAGATGTTGAACTCAAGAGGTGCCGGGCCATGCTGTGGCGGAGGTAACAGCGCAATAGGCTTTCCATGCTTGGGATCCCGTTTGCGACCGAAGCGAATGTCTTTCCACGGGATCCCCAGCATCTTGTGGACGAACAGACGCTTGAGCAGTGCCGAGCCGAGGCTCATACGAGCATCAGCTATGTGGTACTTCCGCGTAATATTCTCGCGCTCCTCAAGGCTGACTAGTGAAAGTGCTTCTCGGGCCTAGGATAACAATTAATTCTGTGTCAGTGGAAGCCGGGGAGATGTAGACCAACAGCTTCGGAGTCCGTAATCTTGGTACCGGGCCATATTGACCGAGTATCCAGGAGCCAGCAAGTGAAACTGCTCCCTACTGTTCCGTTGTCGTCTTGGTCGGCCATTGCGCTTCAGGCGAAGCAATAATGGCAGTAACAAGACAGCTAGTCGAGCAAGCGATATAGTAGTCTGGATGGACGGGACAATTCCGAGCTGCGGACCCCACTTGGCGGGCTCTTCGGCTTATTTGAGTGTTTCGGCGCCCGACACAATGGCTTCGAGATTTAGTAATGCGTCATATTCGGAGTTTCTATATCATGATTGTTCCTTCACGGCATCAGCGGGGTTCCCGAGAGTCGAGGTCGATGATCCAGATAATGACGATCGGAGAAGCGATCCGGCTAGGGCTGAGATGAGATGGGTGACATACCTAGACTGCGGCTTTTAGTGGGGAACATTTGGGGTTTATCGATAAAGGTTTTGTCGCATTTCCCGTCACTTTCCGTCTGTGTGACTCCCATGTCATTCCATGCCGTAATCTCGTAGACATATTTTTCTTTCCTTTGTTTTCTCTGATTACGGAGTTGATCGGTGTCTCAAAGATTCAACATGACGGTTACGAATAGCGAACAGAAAGTCACAGTTGGCGTGCTTGCCCTCCAAGGCGCTTTCAGCGAACACATTCAACTCTTGCGCTCCGCGGCTTCTAATATCGCCTCCGCACCACCATTCCAGTTCATCCAAGTGCGCACTCCGGAGCAACTCGAGCAATGCGATGGCCTCATCATTCCTGGTGGCGAGAGCACAACCATGTCCCTCGTAGCTGCACGAAGCAACCTCCTTGAGCCCCTGCGTGACTTCGTCAAGGTTCAGCGCAAACCGACGTGGGGTACATGCGCCGGTCTCATATTGCTTGCAGAGAGCGCCAACCGGACAAAGAAGGGCGGGCAAGAATTGATCGGAGGTCTGGATGTGAGAGTGAACAGGAATCATTTTGGAAGGCAACAAGAAAGTTTCCAAGCCAATCTCAACCTGCCGTTCCTGGACGCCACAAGCGACACTGGCAAGAGCGATCCGTATCGATGTGTCTTTATACGTGCGCCTGTAGTCGAAAAGGTGTTGCCCACATCCAAAGCGGTTGGCATTCAGAAGGGTGAGAGTGAGAGGGAGGATACCGTCGTTGCGCCGAGTAAGACACCAGTCGATGATCTGGCAAGGAGGGAACTGGATCGGGAAGTCGAAATCATGGCCACATTGTCCACGAATGCGAAGCCACTACAAGACAACCAGGAGCACAATCACACGGGTGCAGAGGACATAATCGCCGTTCGCCAGGGCAATGTCTTTGGATGTAGTTTCCACCCAGAGCTGACTGACGACTCGCGCATACATGTGTGGTGGTTGGGCGAAGTCCTCAAGGCGGTAGAAAGAAGAGAGCAGTTCGAACTGGCGGACCGGACAAAGTGAGCTACGCATCCTATGAAAGAGTACTCAAGACTTGTATTTGTAGACCACATTACTATAAATCGCCCGAGCGGCAGGCGTTTTGAAGACGGCGGTGAATTTCAAAAGGTATCTGATATTCGGTTCCCTTGCTCTCATACGCATGTCTAGGAATACAAAACTAATCACTGATGTCGAAGATGGATGCCAAATTCTTCCAGTGCCATGCGTCAAACTCCGTCAAAGTGGAATGTGCAAATTCATTCCTGGGATCGATGATCCTGCTCGTTGTCTCCGTTCTGAGGAATAGCGAATTGAACCGTATGTCTTTTGCGCTAGTATAGCATCTCAAGACTCTGAGCCGAGATCTGCTTCTCATCATTTCTGCCGCGGTCGCTATTAGAAGCCCTCCATGTCGAGCCCGCGTCTCCGGATGGTTCCCTGTTGCTGCTGACATGCTGCTGCGCGATCGTGGAATCCTCAACACTGCTCTACTGCGCCTCATGGTATTCGTCCACCGCCCTTCCGTAACCACCGCGTCCAGGGTCATACTCGGCTCGGTACTCATCGCGCACCTGTCCACCACTCTTTCCACGGCCATACTGCCGTCCCTCGGTAAAACCCTCGTCCAGATCTGTCCTGATAACGCGCTCATCCAACTTGGTACCACCAATATACTTCATGCAGTCGAGCGCATCCTGATGTGTGTAGTACTCAACAAAGCAGAATCCGCAGGGTGTCTTTTGGAAACGATCGAGGCCCATTACTAGTCGCTTGATCTCGCCGCATTTTGAGAAGAGCTCGTGGATCTGCTCTTCGGTGGTGTAGAAGGAGAGATTGCCTACGTAGAGCGTGGTTGCATCTTTGAGTTTGTCTTCAGGCGAGGGCGAGCGGGCGCGGTCGTCGTCGCGTGTGTTACGGTCGCGTCTGCGTTTCTAAGAATTATTAGTACATGCGATATGGGTTGGAGCGCAAGGCTTATGAGTACCTTTGCTGTCGCATATGAGCTTGGTTTGTCGAGGCGATCGATTGTGCTTCGAAGCGCAGGCATGATGACGATTTGTTACACACGTGAAGGAATGTGTTCTAGATGCGACCGTATTCAGGCCACTCAAGCGCTATTACAAAGTTTGGTGTTGGAGTGATTATCGAGATCCAAGGTTGAGAGCTAGCTTGCAGCTGCCCCAGACGCGTCGGCCTTGGCGCGCTCTCTCAAAGCTGGAACTTTTGTTTGCTCATAGATTCCCCAACCTCCAAACAATCAAATTCACACCACTATCACCGGTAGATATCCAAACTTTTCGGCCTTACCGGGATAGTCTTCGCGATGCCCAAAATACTTGGCTACACCCCAGACTGGCTCAGCCGCCCGAATCCAGGCTATCACCTGTTTGCGCCGAAACACACGGACGGTAACGGAGTCGTAGCGAGAAGGCCGGAGCCAGGATCGCAAAGGACGATTGCGACAAGAGGCTCGGAGATATTTGTTGCGGTTGGAAATGAGATACGTTGGGCGGACCTGGTCAACTTGAAAGAAGAAGCGCAGCCCGCATACCGAACCCTCAGAGTCTCGATACCACTACCTATTACGCGTCTTACCATCTCCCCCGAAGAGGATTATCTCGCAGTTTCGACATCGCATACCGTCCATGTGATCCATCTCCCCGACCCGTCATTGCTCGAAGGCGGTGAAGAGGGCCCTTTGAAGCCAAAGACTTTCCAGCTAGGACCGACCGTACACGTTCTCGAAGAGTCCCCAGTTGCGACAGTGCTATGGCACCCTTTGGGATATCATGGGCGTTGCTTGGTCACAATCACAAAAGCGGGTGTGGTGCGGCTTTGGGAGATCAATCGCGCGGATAGGTCGACATTCAGCGAACCTGCGCTGTCAATTGATCTGCCTAAGCTGGCGAATGCGACAAGTGATCAGGATGATCTTAGCGCATCCAAGTTTGGAGCCTCCAAGGGCTTCTCCCCCGACTCTGTCGAGCTGGAAGTTGCGTCTGCGTGCTTTGGCGACTTCCCAGAGCAAGAGGGTGTCCACGGGTGGGCGCCAATGACGCTCTGGATCGCCACTGTATCTGGTGATGTGTATGCGCTCTGCCCGCTGCTACCGAGCAAGTGGCAATTGGTCGAGTCACCCGGCAGCTACACCTTTCTGGAGACCCTCACCTCATCAATCAATATCAATTACACTGAGACGTCCGAAGACGAAACAGTACCCAAAGACGAGCTGAAGACGGCGGAGAAGCAAGTTTCGTGGCTGTCAGATATTCTGTACGAGGAGCCTTTCATAGAAGAGCGACAACAAGGAGACACAGTCAAGGTCTTTGCCCGTCCGACAAGCGCTCCTGCAGTACCACTTCTCCAGGGACCGTTCACCATGACACCAGAGGTGGACGATTTCGAGCTCAGTGACATGATTGTCTTCTCGCTCAAGACTTTGTCGGAGAGCGAAGACGAAGAGACAGCAGCCGAGGGTTTGCCAACAGCTGTAGTATGCCTACTCACTGACACGAGCATGGTTCATGTATGCTTGGATTTGCAGGGCATCGTCGGACGCTGGCTACCATCACCGGAAGATGAGATTGATGTGACAGAAAGGCACGAGCATGAGTTGCTTATAGTGGAAACAATTGCTCTGGTTAAGGATGAGGTATCATCGTTCAACCAGAGCATCACGCCCGATGTACATACCGACTTTTCGTTTTTCGTTTCGCACGCCAGCGGCGTCTTCTACATCTCATTGGAGCCTTGGATCCGAAAGGTCGAGGTCGAGTTATCCCAATCCCAAACACAGGGCTCGGCCTTCCGTCTCAAGCGAGTGCTAGAGTCGGCAAACACGTCCGTGGACCAGTGTCTGCAACGACGCATTACTGGTAATGTAGCAGACCAAGAAGTCACAGCAGCAGTCGTCATTGAGGATGGAAACGTCGGTTACCTTCTCCTTACTAGCGTCAATGGCGAGCCCCAAGCTGCCCTCCTTGATGCGCCAGAAGATGGACTGCCTACTCAGGAAGAGCTTGCCGAGTATATGGCAATTGCCGGACCTCACAAAGAAGTTCGTGAGGCATGGCAACCGCCAAAGGAGCTTTACGATTCATTCGACCTGTTCAAATCCATTCACATCCCCGCACGACACCGAGGAACTCTTCAGGATGAGATCAGGCTGTCTCCTGCGAATCTCTCGCTGCTTATGGATGTCCACCGAGCACTTTCGGCGCAGACTTCAAAGTTGCAGCACGCAGTCTCAGATCTGTTCAACAGGGCGACCCGATTGCAGGAAGAGTTCCGAGACCAGATTTACAGGACATCGGAAATTGCGGCAAACATTGAAGATGTGACGTACAACGGTCAAGCAAGCTCAGTCGACGGATCAAACTACGAAAGTCTCAAGATTGATGATCGAATGGAGAGAGTCAAGGAACGACAGGAGCAGATTAACGCACGCTACGAGGCGCTCCGACGAAAGATGGTCAACATTGGTTCTAGTCAGTTGAGCGAGAAGGAAAGCAGCTGGATTGAAGAGCTACAGACAATGGAAAGCGCTGTGGATCCTTCGAGCAAAACTCTGACTGATGACGTTGACGGCAGCGAGCGGCCGGCGTGGCAGCGTCTGGAAAGGATCAAGCAAGTGCACCAAGAGCAAGCACGACAGATTGAAGAGGCGACCAAGTCGGCGAAACGGGGTGAGATTGAGGGAGTAAGGAGTAATGGTGTAAAGATAGCGAGCTACTCGAGAAAGGCGGAAAACGAGCAGGTGCAGGAGCTGATACAACGGAACAATGTGTTAGTTGAAGCTGCTACGGATAGGCTGAGGAGGTTGGGGGTGAATGTGCCAGTGGAGGCTGGGAGTTAGGCAGATGAAGTAACTGTGTATATGGAGCAGGGCTGGAACGGGCTTGTTGGAAACAGATTGGTTAGGTAGCCGTGGGATAGACGCAATATGGTCTTTTTGTCCAGACATGGTGTTTTGTAGCAATGAGTACGAAGTCACGTTGTTGTGGGGAAACACTTTATCATTTCGTATCTTGGATATCATAAGTAACGTTAGATAGAATAGCGAAAGAAAAAAAAATTAAGTGCATACCATATTGTGGTGACTTACCACCAAGCTTCCTGTTTCTGCACTTTGGTTATCCTGACAGCACGGCGCTTACCAAATAAGTGTTAGCGCCTTTCAGCTGTGGGGTGTATGTATGGCTTAGAGAGTGGTGATCTCAAAATACCTACAAAGGCCAGGGTAGGTGCGGCTCAAAAGTTCTGTTAACTATGTTGCCAACCAACCACATTCAATTTTAGGCAGTAAGAATACATGAAATTCCTCTCATTGTGTAGCAAAGAGCTATACACTATATAGCAAAGAAGAATGAACAAGTTACTTGCCGCTTGAGAAATGATAAAAACTTTCTCACTGCTCAAAGAAAAAAAAGTGAATAGCTGCCGAAAGTCGCTCGATCCCGTGTTTTGTCGTAGCAAACAAAAAGCTTTCCTTTATCGCTGAACACCTGGGAGAACAATCTTACCCGCTCGGACCCTTCTCATAGACTCACGCTGCTGATGTCGAAGTACGTAATGGACAGCCTGAGGAATATCCGCAGGCTCTTTGCCTGCAGGTGGGCAGATAGATTTCCGCACCAAGATTCTGTTCATTTCATGAACAAGCCTAAATGTTGACATGTTAGAGCCTGGTGTGCGAAGATGGTCCTCAAAAACCGTGCACATTGCTGGGCTCATGTGATTTGTGGTACCGACACCCCAACCGCAAGCTCCTATCAGTTCCTTCCGCGCTTCAAGGTGGTTCGCGTCGTCGGCAGAGTTGTTCTTACGATCCGCGTTATTGTCCCGTCCATCCGCTGAGTCGTTATCTTCATTGTGGATGTCTTCACTGTCACTGCCATCATCTTGATCATCCTCGTCCTCCGTAGATATCACTGCAGCCAATCCGGCGTTACAGCAGTCAAGAATGACTAGCGTGTCACACTCTGCCATCATAATATCTCCGCTAATATCCGTCCAGCAGATTTGGGCGATGGGTTGGTATGGGTCGCTTTTGTGCCGTTAGCGTATGTCGTCAATTTAGTATTTAACTTCTTCTAATTAGGGACATACTTTCTGTCTCGGAGATAGCCATTGACGTCATTGGGAGTCATATTGTTCTTGAATAGGTTAAGCATAGTGCTCCAAAGCTCGTGCGTACTCTCAGGGTAATTATGACTAGGATATTCGGGTTAATATACATGATAAAAATAAAGTTTTCAGGATTCAGATCCTACTTGTGGAGCGCAAATCTGTTCCTTTCGGCAAGTCCACCATGACCATGGTAATAAATTATGAGCAAAGTCTCGTTGTTTCCCTTCTTCAAAAACTTATCAAGTGCAACCTGAAGTTTTTCCAAGGACTCTGTCATCTGGATTTCATACACTGTAACTGTATAATCCAGAGATACAAATGCTGCCCAGACATCTCCGGTTTCCCTCCTTAAATCTAGATCAGTATATTTGAACGTGAGCAGGAGAACTTCAACTGTCCGATATGGGTTCCGGGCTTGTTCTTGACCTGTTATCGAACCGGTGACAGAGCGTTCCCCGGAAGAAGAATCTGAACTGCCGACACAAATTTCCACGGAAGAATCATCTTGAGGGACATAGTCTTCTGTATCTCTGATTTCCGACGTCTCCTGTTGCTTCGCTCTCTCCTCTGAATCTTCCATCTCAGCATTTTCGGTAAGGCGTCCGGTATTTGTTTCCTCGACTCTCCCTTGGGTTGTCTCAGATTTCCGTTCTGATGTGCCGGGTACAGATTGTGACATTTTCAAGTTGCTGATCCTCGCAAAAGATGAAAATGGAGTTTTAGAGAAGGATAGAATTGACAGTGAGAAGAGCAACGAAATTAGCAAGGGCATTCATATATCCCTTGAAGGATAAGACAATATCAAGTTTTGATACAGGCCTACCCTATCTAAATTAATAAAGCAACTTGCTCTTATTGGCCTCGACTTGTGAACATGCAATGCTGCTGTTACGTGGCAGATGGTCATTAGGCTACATCATTCCCAAAAGCGTCTTGATGCAGTGCTCAGCAGCTTGCTCACTAAATCTTGTGAGACGCAGAGTATGTGAGCTGTACTTGGAATTTCCACCGCTACCTAGAGGATGGTCGACCTGCTCCTGCTATAACCTTGCGTGGAGGGTAATAATATAATAATGGTTTATTTAGTTGCATGGGGTGTCTGGTAACCTAGGGACGGATGTTAGTTGTGCCTTGCATGAAGCCCGGTCACGTGAAGGTCCTTTTTGCACCAGCTATACATCTACCCCACTACCAGCCCTATCACACTTGGCAGATCAATGTCGAACATGATGTCCAAGAAGATAATGGCGCCTGATTAATGGTTCTTGACATGGTGCAAGGGAGTAACGCTTGTCAGTACCGTGCTGCCAGGTGCTAGCAACGAATGGAGAAGAGGTTGCGGGTCCAGAACGATCAGCTCTGGCAGTCCCGGTGCCGTGGCGAGATTGGAGCGACCAAGGCCAAGGGGCGAAGAAACATTGGCCCAATCAAAAGAGGCAAAACACGATGCTTCGCCTGTCAGCCAGCCGTGGCCATGCAGCGTGGATGCAACAGTATGAGGATGGGAGCATGCGCATGCATCCAGACTGGAACCTTGGTATGCCGGTGTGTAAGTATATTGCGGCGTAGCTGTTGTATCATCAGCGCGGAGCTGACTGTGTCGGCATACACGTACATAGATTGATGCGCTCATCTTATCGCCACCGTTGCAGCGAGTGCTCGGCTCGAGTCGTCTTGAGCAGAGGCTGCGGCGGTTCCAAGCCATGAATCACGCCGCGGTCGCACTGTGACGGACGGACTGGCACGGGAGGCGACGTTCGTGTGGGCGATGGGAGGGTTCTTGACGGGCATTTGTGCAATGCAGAGGTGGAGCAGTTGGGCGCTTACAAGTGCCCTGGGCGGCCATGGCATAGCCTGCAAAGCCATCACACTAGCCTAGCCAATCAGCGCCGCCACCGCTATGTCTTTCACCCACGCTATCCACGTCTAACTTCCCTCCCGCCCGACCACAGCTGCAGCCGCGCAGCTTAGTGGTCGCCCGCCCTGGTCAAGCCAATATGCTGGCGCCATGCCTATTCGCTGCCTACTCAATGCTTCCAGTGCTGACCTGCACTGACTGCTCATGCTGCCCGCCTCGGTTTGCATCGCCTATTCGCTCCCCTCGCTCTTTTCGCCAGCCATGGTGGCTCCCACAAGACGGTCGCGGCCAAGGCCTGTATCTCTTAAGTCTTGAACGGCCCCCCGCCACCGCAGCCTGCCTGGCTGTGTCGACTACATACTATCGGACTGCGCCCCCCACCGCATAGCTAGACCAAACCATCTTTGCCTTGCGACTCCCTCCCTCCTCTCCACCATACCGCCGCCATGTTTCGTTTCACCGAGCTCGTCTTTGTCGCCGCTACCTGGTCCCTTGCCGCTGCGCATACTGTTATGGTCTACCCGCCATGGAGAGGAAACAACATCCACACAAACGGCACCCTGTCTCCCACGGACCCAACTATCCCAGATGGTTCGCTTGGAATAAACTACCACAACGACACCGGCACATACGGCTTTCCATATGGCATGCAGTGGATGTACCCTTGTATGTTACTTCGTCATCTTCCTTCTGTCCCAACCCATAGCTAACACCCTCAATAGGCGGAGGAATGCCAACCTCGCGTAACCGAACAAAGTGGCCCCTCAAGGGTGGTGCCGTTTCTATCCAACCAGGATGGTTCCCTGGCCATGCCCTCGCTCAAATCTACATCAACATGGGATACGGCAACGAGCCTCTGAACTATTCCCATACCATGTTGCCCGTTTTCCAGATTACCGGTCCCACCAACCAGGAGTACGGAGGCCAGTTTTGCTTACCCCAAGTACCATTACCTGCCAACTACACGCCCAAAGTCGGAGACAATGCCACCATTCAGGTCATTGAGCTGGCGCAGCACGGCGCCGCCCTCTACAACGTAAGTTCTAATCCATCTTGCAATCTTTATACATGTTGTTCACAACCTCAACAGTGCGCCGACATTACATTTGCCGAACCAGGGGATGCGGAAATACCAGAGGTCAACGCAACAAACTGCAGAAACACAACCGAGCCAGACCAGAAAATTGGTTTCCAAGTTCTATACGCAACAACATCATCACGAGCGCCACACACCATTGTCGTAAACGGTTATGCATCGATACTCGTACCAGCAATGCTTGCAACCGCATCCTGGTTAACATGGGCCATTTAACAAGTCAACTTGCTGTTTTTTGTTTTTTTCTTTCGTATCACGGGCATGGCGTTGGGTGTAAAAGATA
Source organism: Bipolaris victoriae FI3 (assembly GCF_000527765.1). Classification (NCBI taxonomy): domain Eukaryota; kingdom Fungi; phylum Ascomycota; class Dothideomycetes; order Pleosporales; family Pleosporaceae; genus Bipolaris; species Bipolaris victoriae. The sequence goes on from NW_014575282.1 coordinate 80,260, forward strand.
TCCGGTTCTTTGTTGAAGCGACAGACTTCCAGTTGGAACGTACGCGATCAAGGGGTGGCTTTTCGGTTGAGCCATTGGGGGTGCTGAAGAACAGCTTGAACTGCCCTTTTTTTTACCGCACATGAAAGCGCTGCGCTCGCTGTAGTAGCTTTGCTGATGAATGCTAATCACCAATTCTTACACAATCATTTCTATTTTTACCAGGTCTCCGTTGGGGACTTGATGATGGTGATGATGATGAATGCTTACTCGCATTGACTCTCCATTTCAACCAACAAAGGCCGCCATCTTACTTCTTCCCCCACAGCTTTCTCATCATCATCAAAACTAAAAGATGACATTTTTGGTTGTTTCTGCAACAACGAAGACGTCAACGGGAGGCCTGAGAGGCGTCGGGCTTGCGGGCTTGCCGGATGGCAGCGGGTGGCTTGCGTTGGAAGGGCCAAAGCAAAAAAGAAGAAGATCAGCAATGCACGGGGGAGGCACGGTTTTTTTCTCCACTTGCCGCTGGCGTTGGCCAACACCAATATCGAGTAATAATACACCTAGTGAAAACCCTATTATGATATTGTTTTCTAGTAAATCGGTAAAAGATTTACCATAGTTAAAAGGATATTGCTGCAATAGTGTAGACTTGAGTTGTCGATAACGACACGCCGATGCAAAACCCCTCACATTCCAAACATACACGCACTCTGTCTAGTCATTTGCCCAATCCTCACCAAATTCACCTATCTAACACAATCCTTACCCTTTTTGTACGATCTATATGCGCAAGTCTCAACCCCACATACCCTTCGCGATCGGAATCCCCATTCCGACAAACCGATCTACTAGCTGCCTACTATCTCTTTTTCTTCCTTCGTTTTCCCCCACTTTTTTTTGCCCACGATTTGCGCCGCATCCTGTCATATCACTCTTGTACGCGCCCTGCAACAAAAACGGGAATCTAGGGCAAAAGGGCTTCACCGCTTTTGCTGTGCCAATTGCCGACGTTGCTGTTCACATACGTATGTGCAACTTGGCGCGGTTCTAGTTTACGAAGTGGGTAAAAAAAATTGCCCCGCTTTTTCTTTAGCCATCTTTGTTGGAAGGTTTTTGTTGGTTCGATTTTCGGTAAATTGAAACACGGAGCTGGGCATTTATCTAAATCTGGTGTTGGCCATTGGTCATTTGGGGAAGTGACTTAAGACGCAGATACTGGAAAAAGAGTTAGTGAGGAGAGAGAATATGCAGTCTTTTTGGATTTGAAAAAGTGGGGCTGCTTACGGATTTTTGGTAGGTTGATTATTATTTTTTTTGCCTTTTTTGGTGAAGTAAAACGGAAGAGTGAAGAGAGGAGAAGTGGGAAGAAAAAGAGAATGTCTGGGAGAAATAAAGCAAATGGCAGCGGTGGTGCTGGAAGAGTAAAACGCAAGCAGATCCAAAGCGACGATGGATGGACAGTCATCACGCATGGTCTATCCAAAGTCTCGCTGAGCGAGAAGAGCCAAGGTGCTACGGTTCTACCTACCCAAATCGTCAAGGATCTGACAGCCGAGAAGTTGCTCGGCGATTTCAAGACGCTGCAGGAGCGATGGGAAGATACGGCGCTTGCAGCTCAGGTTAACGGGGTTATCGAGGGGCGAGAGTGGGGGGTCGAAGAAGCAGTGTGTATAGGTATTGGCAGTTTTAGCAGGGATTGGGCGCATCGGTGGAGGAGTCTTTGGCAGCTTGTACTGTTTGATCATGTTGTTGGACGACGTAAGTTCTCCCTCTTTACGCACCCCCAAGTCTTTTGCTAGACGAGCAATCTAACACCCCATCCTACAGTCAAAAAACTCAGCAAGAAGACTGAGATCCAGTGCTATGCTCAAGACCCGGCTTTTACACCTCTCGACACAGAATTCCTCTCTCTCCTCTCTATCACTACTCTGGATTCCGGACTCGAAGCGAAAATCAAGGCAAAGTCGTTTGTCTATTCGCCGTTTGTGGATTGGTTTTTGCTGCTTCCCACGTTTCTGGCTGATAGAGATCCCGTGCTGTATATTGGAAATGAGATTCTGGATGATTACAGCATGTATGCGCAGAGCGAGGAGAAGAAAGAGAAGTTACAGGAGTGTAACGAGGTGGGGAAGAAATGGTTGGTGGGTAGGCAGGTGGTCAAGTTGTGTGAGTTTGAGAAGCACGGGAATGCGTTGAATGGGATGGTTGTTTATTTGAGGGTTACTGGGGATGACGATAAGGATGACGGTGAGGAAGATAAGAAGGAGAGAGTGAAGGATGGTGAGGAAGAGAAGTAGAAGTGGAAGAGCAACTAAGGTGAGATTAGGATGTGTCTTGGGTAACAAAAAGACTAAGGCACAGTTACTATGCTCCCAATCCACGAATGTGTTCACATGGACATTACGGAGTAGGTTCAGGGCTCAAATCTCAAATTATCAAAAAGGGGTATCATTACTCTATTTACTTCCCACCAGCAGCCGCCTTTGCTGCTGCAGCTTCCCTCTTTCTCTGCAAGTACCTCTCCTTCGCACTGCTAATATCCTGATCCGTCTTCTGACTCTTCCTTGCGCGTTCAATCTTCGCCTGCTCCTCCGCCTCCTCCTCTGCCTTTCTCTTATTTGCAACCTCAATTTGCTCGGCAATCATGGCTGTCTGGCGCTCTCTCTGTGCATTGCGGCCTCCCTTGTGAATGCCATGTGAGGGAGGCGTGTACTTGGGTGCATCTGTGGCGGCGGAGGAAGAGGCAGAAGCTGTAGAAGTGGGCTTGGGCTTTGCAATGACGTTGAGACCGGCGGAGAGGAGTTGGCGATGATCGGCTACTTGGCCATCGTCGTTGAGTACAACCTTCTTTCCTTGCTTGCGTAGCTCCTCTGCTATTTCGGCATCGGTCTTTTCCTTTTCGGTTTCCTCGGCTGGTAGCTTGACACCTTCTTTGAGGGCGCGTGCGGCAGCTTCCATGGCTTCCTGATGTCGTCGCTCCCGCTCAGCAAGCATTTGCTTGTGGAAGCCCTGCATACCAAACTTCTTCTTCATGCCTTCTTCTTCCTCTAGCCGTTTCTTCTCCTCTTCCTCGGCCTTGCGCGTCTCTTCTTGCTGCGCTTTGTATGCGCCAGTCACAAACTTCTCTTTATCAGCGTATTCGTCGCCTTCGGCTTCTCGCTCACGTTGCAAGAGCTTGTCACGCGCGCGCAATTGGTCCTTCTTCCGCTGCTCGGCCGACTCAAAGAGCGCGTCCATGTACTTGGGTTTCCGTTGAGCAGCGTCTTGACGGTCGGCTGCCGCTTTTGCAGCATCTTGCGCATGTATGGCATCATAGGCAGCGTCGTAGTCGTAGAGTGTGGCATCGGCTTCTAGGGCTTCCTGCGCCCGTTTCTCGGCTTCGGCGGCGCTGGCGGAGTATGCGACATTGGTAGGATCATCTTCCTTCGGCTTGGGTTTCTTGCTCGGAGGAGCTGGCGGCTGGCCCTTTTTTTGCTTTGATGGGGCGGGTTTCGAAGGCTCTGACGAAGCAGATGCAAGTGTGTCTTCAAAGTTGAGCTCTCCAATTTCTTGGACGCCGTCTGCTGCCTTTGCTTTGCCTTTTACGTCGTCGTCTTCATCGTCACCGAATAGCGGTTTCTTCTTCTTTCCAAGTGCTGGTTTCGCTCCAGCTTTGGCGAGCGGGTTATTACCCTTGGCTTTTACATTTAACCCAAACTTGAATGACATGATGTGTGTTGTTGCTAGATGATAGGCCAGGTCGCGAACGCGAGTTGGACGTCGCATGCCAAGGCCTTCGCGCACCAGTGAGATCATCAGCACCTCCGCACCTCCTCCGCATCCAACTTTGTTCCATGGTTACAGTCGCAGGCAACCTGCGCATATTCCCTTTAACGCTCATGCAAGGTTGGGTATTCAGGCACCACAGTCCTCATCATGGGGGAGCAGGCTAGCGGTGCGACTGAGGACAGCCTCTACGCCAAAGCCAAAGCCTCACCATTTCACTTCAAGTCTGGCTCCACACGTCGCTCCAAGCGCCGCGATAACGAGGACAATCACGAAGATAATGACAAGCACAGTCGCAAGAGACACAAAGCAGATCAAGATGAGGATGCGCGACGGCACCACCGGCATTCAAGACGCAAACACAAGCACAAACATCGCACTCATGATGACCGTCATCCCACATCCACCCGAGACGGCACATACTATGACCCAGACCACCGGCATCGAGAATCTTTGTTCGACAATCTGGAAGAATCAGGAGCCGCATCTCCAGGAACGGCACCCGAAGATGCATTCCGCGAGTCTCTCTTCGATGCGCTTGCCGACGACGAGGGTGCTGCATATTGGGAAGGTGTATATGGCCAGCCTGTCCATGTCTATCCCGATGTAAAACAAGGTACAGACGGAAAGCTGGAGCGCATGACCGAGGAGGAGTATGCCGACTACGTGCGCACCAAAATGTGGGAAAAGAGTCACCAGCACATCCTCGAGGAACGTGAAGCGAAAGAGCGGGCACGCCAGAAGCGAAAGGCACAGCGCAGCCAACTTGACGAGGAACTCGAACGTGAAGAGGCAGAAAGAGAGGACATACGACGTCGTATGGAAGAAAGTATACGCAGGGGTGAAGAACGCAAGAAGTCCAAAGAAGCAGAGGCTGCTTGGGATAGTTATACGGCCAAGTGGGATAGTCTAAAGAACGCCCAGCACGCGAATGACGGAGCAGCCACCAAGGCACGCGACATGATTCCATGGCCTGTAGTGTCGGGACAGGCAAAGCATGTGTCAAAAGATGAAATCGAGCGTTTCTTGCGGGCTTCCAAGTCGTGGCGAGAGGACTCTGCTGCACTGCTCAAGGCCGAGCGAGTCCGCTGGCATCCTGACAAGATGCAACAACGGTTCAGAGAACATATGGATGCGGATACTATGAAACTAGTCACTGCCGTCTTCCAAATCATTGACCAGTTATGGAACAACCGACGCTGATGCTGTCGAAAAATGCACAACGGACACGGCCCAACAAGGTTTTTGCGAAACTAAGTCCTTAAGATACCCAATCAAAGACGCGCCGGCTATGATATAGGGGTGTTTTAATCTATAAATGCAAACCCACCACTTCCCCTTCTTGGCAACACGTCACCACCCGTCGTCATCGCAAGTCCTCGGATCTCCAAAGTCCTTGGCGCAATGTATCCATTACCGTACCACATGGCTTGCCACATGGTGGAATGCACGAGTATGCCGATCATGCCTCGAACAGTCCCCGAGCGGTGATGTAGAGACCGGCTAAATGCTTGTACGCCAGGTGTAACTGCTTCCAACCCCTCCTTGATCAATCCACTTCTGATCATGTGCTGGCGTCCCATGCCCCGAAGTTGATATGAGGCACAAGCTAATAATGTATGAATACGAATAGATTGGTGTGCCAACGCACGGCAATTCTTAGCTTAACTCTTGGGTGAGCTTGATCAGTCAGTGAAAGCTTGTACCTTACCACGATGCAAAGAACCAAAACTTGTAGTGACAAAACATTTCTAAAACAGCAAAAAAAATAGGATTCGGGCACAGCGGGCCGGTACTATTCTGGTAATACCGCCATGCTCTATGATTGACCATGTTGCATCAGCCTTTGTCGGGCCTATAACATGGGGAGTCAGCATCGACTATTACTTGAATCCCTGGAATAGTAAGTTTCAAATCTGAGAATTTCGCCATCGCGAACACCAAAGACGAATCCAATTACGACTTTGAACCCAGAATAGCCGGTGGTTTCTGCTACTCTGAAGTGCGGCTAAAACATCTTACGACCGTTCGCGCGATGCCGCCCCTATGCCCCATATTGCAGCGATGGCTATACGCCGTTCAATAAACAATCATCTCAACACCGACATATGGTAATTTGTAAGGCCTTGCCTGGTGCATCACATTGCCACCGGTGCTCGGAAGTCCCTAGCAACAATCATCCTGGTATATCCACCATCAGTGCACATATAAAGGAACGCGTTGCCCAGAACATAGAAGGTCATCGAGCATTTCCACAACTTTTACTTCAATTGACACCATGGTTGCCTTCTCTTCTTTCTTGCTTGCTCTTAGCAGCGCTTCTGCGGTCATCGCCTCGCCTCTCGCCCTCATTCTCGATGCAAAGGCCCGCCATGAGACAACCAGTCTGAGCACTCGCTCCACTCAACCCGGAACTGGTTACGACAATGGCTACTTCTACTCCTTCTGGACTGATGGCCAAGGACAAGTTACTTACAATAACGGCCCTGGTGGCCAGTACAGCGTACAATGGAACAACGTGAACAACTTCGTAGCTGGCAAGGGACGGTACGTAAACTGCAGCATATCCGCATGGTGATTTTTCACCACAATACTAACGTAGCCCCCAAAGAAACCCCGGCACTACCCAGCCCTTCACCTACAGCGGCACCTGGAACGCTCAAAACGTCAACTCTTACATCTCCGTGTACGGCTGGACCCGCAACCCTCTTGTCGAATACTACATCGTCGAATCCTACGGCTCCTACAACCCTTCATCTGCTGCTCAGATCAAGGGTTCCATCACAATCGACAATGGCACATACGATATCCTGCAAACCACCCGCTACAACCAGCCCTCCATCGACGGCACCGCTACATTCCAGCAATTCTGGTCCGTCCGCCGTCAAAAGCGCGTCGGCGGTACCGTCACAATCCAGGTACGTAATTCCTCCCATCTTGAAATATGCAATCTCTCCAATCCTCCCCTTCCCCACGTGTGAGGACAAACCAAGGCTACCAAGGAATGTGTGTGTGTTGTGTTTTTTTTTAACGAAAACAGGCCCATTTTGATGCTTGGGCCAAATACGGTCTCCAGCTTGGTCAGCACAACTACCAGATCCTTGCTACCGAAGGTTACCAGAGTTCTGGTTCGGCGACGATTACTGTTCAGTAAATGCCTAAGACGCGCCCCGCCCGCCTTGTTTGCGGACGTAAATAATGTGGGGGATGGACAGTGAAGAGAGAGAGAGGCAGGCAGGCTCCAAAAGGGGGAAGGGGAGGGGACTGGTATCCCCCCCAGGTTCTTCTATATATATTCTTACCTAGTCTCTTGTGCATAATTCAGAAAAATCAGTGTTTTGAAAAATATCCGTCCTTGGTCCATACAAAGTTTTGGTTTTAAACAATCCATAATTTCCCATCCGCACTTTCTTGACATGTTTTACGTATATGTCGCCGACCTGTGCATATACTTACTGTACTACGGATATGACACCACACACACACACACACACACACACAAAAATTTAAGGTAAGCTGACATAAGATGGATTACCCTTCCCCCCTCCCCCATGTCCCCCCCGCGGCCAGGCCACTCCCGGGCTGACACAAACGTTTCATCTGTAAACCCTCTTGTTTCATGAAACATACGCAGGCACAAAGGGCGCGGGATGTATGGGTCGATGTTTTTTTTTGTTGAAGCCAATTAATCTGAAGGAGCGATATAGCAGAAGGGAAGGGGGGTTAATGTCTTGATGTCATGGTTCAGGGGGGGGGGCATAACTTCATTGTGCGGTGGGCTATGTTGTTGTTGTTGTTGTGAGGGGGGAGGGAAAAAGGATGAGCAATGATGCGGTTATCAGGTATTTTATGTACTTAAACGCACAAACCAGCCCAGATTCTTGAGAGTAAAGTTTTGTTTTGGAGGTTCAGCACGAAGACCATCCTTGTGTATTCTTAGGAATTAACGGTTCTCAACGTGGAAAAAGCAAGTGCAATGGCGTAATCCCAGTCCCTGTCCCTGCGTTCTTTTTTTTTCTTCCCCCCAGAACAAGCAAGAAAATTGTATACAGAACTGGCTGTGTGGGGTAAAAAAAAAGGCAAGTTGGTTAGTACATACATTACCTACACTCAAAAATCCAGATTTCACAATTAAAAACCGAGATAGCTGTCAAAAATCCTTCGTCTGCTGCACACACACTTCTCACATATATATTTCATAGCGCTACGCACACACACACACACACACACTTTGCGCAAACCCATTGAACCGGCAGGTAGAGTATTGGAGATGGAGTTGAAACATGCTACTAAGAATTGTGGCAGTAGTCGGGGAGCAGATGTGCAGAGATCAAGAGCTGACGACGCTTGAATTTAGTGTCGTTGCGCTGGTACAGCTGTTCTTTTTGCTCCGCGGAATGACTTTGGGCGCTTTTAGTGTGGAAGAGAGGTAAGTTGTGTTGAGCACTTTTTGTCCGCTAGGGGAGCGAAGGGTCAGTATGGAAGTATAACGAGGAACTTGTTTTTTTTAAAGTTTGTACACGTATTTTTTTCCATGTCGTGGGGACGATTGTGGATAATGAAGAATGTAGAAAGTTGATTTTACCCAAGTTGACAACTAGTTTTACTACCAGGGCCGTGTTATCCGTGCTGCAACATGTGGGTACGCGCGGGAGATAGACAACGAAGACTCCAAGATGTTCTAGAATACCAACGCATACCTTTTCTTCCTTCGTAGGAGGCCGAGTCATGACCATACAGTCGTGGAGTACGCACTCTGGTAAGATAATCTTGCCGAGGAAAGCATTCACGTAGGCTTCTCTGGTAGATAATCTTCCCGAGGAAGCACCACTACATGTGTACCCTCTCTTGGCTGCAACAACACGGATGTCTACGCAGAAGACCGCTTAGTCCTTCTTTAGATAATTCACCAGGTCGACCATTTCAGCACGCGACATGGCAGAGCTGATAGTCTGATAGGCTTCATAGAGAATCCAGAGGGGAAAGACGACCCAGAGACCGTTGAAGAATGTAAGGTAGAGCCAACTGAGTTACTTGTCAGTTTTGGAGTCCTCGGAGCCAACGAACTATCCAAGAGTGAAACTGTTGATATCTAGCAGCGACATGTTGAGTTCAAGATGGAGACGATGGTACGTTGCATCGACTTGTGTCGCGCTGTGTATCGAGGGATAGGAGGGTTATTGTGGGCCAATCGGCCAGCAGCCAGTGATTATGCAGGGCCAACACATCACGTTTGGATGTCAGAAGTTCTGGACAAGACGTTGCTGTTTGGCGTCGACGCAAGGTACATGTACAACGACATCGGGGAGTGCCGGCTATCCAACCGGGGCTTGGCGTGGGCCGTTTGCCCATCGAAACGCAGACATGCAAGAAAGCGATGTTGGCCAGGAACAGGGCATGGAAAAAAAGGGGAAAGTGCACTTACAGGTACATCCAGTTGCTGGTATCGAGATTGGGACTTCCCGTCAGCCACTCAGGTGCGAATGTCATCCAGCCTAGTGGAGCGGTGAACCACGTGTCAGCCTCATACTCGCAACAACGCAGTGTCGTCTCGCCTCAACAATTGCTCGGGCCGGGCCCACATGTCGCCTCACCAATAGTGATGACAGCGGCGAGTTTCACATGTTACATGTCCACCGCAACAAACATGGATTGATGTTTGTTGTTGACTTACCTCCATATATCTCTGCCGTGGCTAGAACTATCATCCAGAAATACTTTTTCAGCACGCCTTTCTTTTCATCCTTGGAGAGAAGGTAGCAAATCCAACACGCTAATGGGCCAGCCACGAAAACCGTCAGAATCTCGAGCGTGACCACGGTCAGATCGGTACCACCCCATCGCTTGTCCGCCTTCGCATACTCCTGCCACAGTCGACTGAACGGACCGGTTCCATAGTTTGCGCCGTAGAGCAAATCCGACCGACCGAGCCAATACACATCTGGCGGCGTGAAGTAGGTGATTTGTGGATGATGGCGCGATGCGGATGAGAAGGAAGTCGGGAGCGAATACGTGACAAAGAAACAATTCCAGAGGAAGGAGCCTTCGAAGACAAAGTGGATCAGAGCGTCGAATAGGTGCCAGATGAACAGAACGCGCGTCTTCTTAGTCGTGGCTTTGGGCAGGACTTTGATGGATGCTGCATAGGCGCCGCCGAGAAGGGCCAGGACTGCTAAGAGCGACACGACAGTTGTTGCGTCAATTTCCGGGCCGGAGCGAGGGATAGGTGGTGGGGGAGGCGGAGGCGGAGCCTTCTTGCTACCAAAGAAGGACATTGTGACACATAAATGTCAGAGGCAAGGTCACGATGGTGGCTCGGGTAGGAATGGGCCGAAGAATGCTGTGAAGTGTTTGCGCTTGGGCGAGATGAAGTTGCGAGGACGACTCAGGGCCCAATCGTGAAATCGCATAGAGGGCTAGTTGGCCAGAATGCGGCAGGCGGTCAGCGCCTGACAGGCATTACCTCCGTGGCAGAACGTCTAGCGAACAGTCACATGGCCTGGCAAGCCCACGATCCAGGCCCAATGGCCTTATGTTCGGCCGTAGTAATGCTCACGGGGTACATACAAAGTGGGGGCATCGTGAGATCCGGGTAAGTTTTTATGCCATGTCTTTTGCATTTGCTAACTGCTATATAGGGCCGAGTGTCCCGCTTCCTCCCATCGCCGAGCGACAACCCTCGAAACCACCACACACACACAATCGGAACAAGGCCAACCAAAAACACACAATCTCAACCGACGCAATTTGATACTTCTTACAACAACCAACTCGCACTTTGTCTGTCCTAGTGCCTATATACGACCATTCGAATCGACGAATTCTGGGGATAACGGAGAGAAAACACGCTTCAAATGCAAATCAAAACCAAGCTTTTGCGAACCGCAGATCAGAAACAACCGTCAACAAACGCCAGTGACCAGAGTGGAATCGCTCATAGAGCATCGCAGTCCGCTCGACAGTCGGGGAGAGAGGAAAAAAAATGATCCAAGAATAAGCATACCCAAGGAACACCATGATGAAACCCAGTTTGCGCCCATGAAAAGAGGAAAGAGATGCAGGAAAAACCAATGTGGAAATGCAGCAAACAGGCCGGCCGAATGATGCTACAAGGGCAACGTCCTGAGGAGGACGGCGCAAAAAAGGCAATGGCTGGCCCACTACAACGTTTCGTACCGTGATGAAGAAGATTCGTGAGCGCTCTGCACCTGGAGGACCAGGAACGTCCGCTCCACTCGGCCAATCATTCTGGTCGTAAGCGTACTTCGTGTCCAAGGAGATTCGTTAAACGGAAAAAAAGCATCCGTGATTCAGGTAAGGTGGTGAGTTTTTGTTTTTGTTTTAGACACAAGCCTGAGGGGTGTGGCTGCGTTCGGTAAAGGCGCCACCTGGCATCGTGTAGCCATACTCATATGAGGAGGCATAGCGGTCTTCAGGTGCATAGCCGGTGACAGGACCGGGAGAAGCTGAGCGAGATAGGAATGAGACAGAGTCACTGGCACCATCTGCCATGACGGGCATGGCAGGGGACGCAGGACTGCTGGTAGCCGACGACTGGTTGCTTCCAGAGCTGTTGTTCATGTAGTCAAGAGCTCCGTCACCTTGCGTAGGCCTGACGGCAGGCGTGGTGACATTTGGAGAGATTTTCCCAGTCGGGGTGCCAAACTGGATGCGAGTCAGTCTCCGTCTAGGCCAATCGATCAGGGTGCTGAGATGGAGGTTGGGAACGTACAAAGCAGAATTTTTGGATCAACTCATTGTACTCTGCAGACTGAAGATCGGGCTTTTCCAAAGTCAGAGAGTCGGGACGGGCGCCGGGAATAGGAGCACTGGTAGAGTGAGGCTGAGCCGTAGGAATAGAACGATCAAAGTAGCCTTTGTTCATCTTGTCCTTGTCCAACTTCAGTCCACTGCGGTCACCAAGTGCGGTTTGAGCGTTGGACAGAGCAGCAGTGAGAGATGCACCAAAGTCATAGCGAGAGGCGAAAGCCTGGCTGACCTGTGAAGGTGGGGCCTGGTTCTGGGGGACGGTACGCTTGCTCTTGGGCTTCAGCTTGATGACCGAGCTGGGTGAGTCGCCGATGATGGCACGTCCGCTACCAAACTGGAATTTGGTCTCGAACTCGTGGCCAAAATCGTCGTCAAACGAAGCAGCGGGCATTGAGCGTGGGCGAGGAGCAAGAGGTGAGTGCCTGCTACGAGGGATAGCACCCAGGCTAGCGGTGGGGCGCTTGTGTCCCCGTTGCTTAGCCTTCTTGGTGAAGTCGACCTGGTAGTTCATGGCATTGTTGTTGTCCCAATACTCTTGGCCATTGACCTGGTAACGAACGCACAACAACAGAGTCTTGGACTCGAGGTTGGCTTGGTCAGCCAACTTGATGTTGAAGTTGAAGCGGTCGTAGCCATCTTCTTTTTGCTTCTTGCGGACGTCGTGGTTGAACTCGGCAACTACCTCTGATGTAGTCTTCCAGTAGTCGAGCGTGAAGCGAGCCACGACGAGCTTGTGGAAGGACAGGTTAGCAACGGCAATGTTGCCAACCAGAGTCTGGTGATCAGAAGCAAGGAAGATGCGCTCAACTCGGACTGGAGCAGTCTGTCGCTCGTAGCTATTCGATGAGGGGAAGTTTGCAAGCTTGATGTCCCACTCAGGTGTCTTGGACCGAGAGTTGTCCGCGAACGGATACTCGCTCTCGCTGTCATAGGTCTCGACGGGTGACGAGCCGGCACTGACAGCGATGGGTCGGTCGACCTGAAGGAAGTGGCGTACTTGCTCAATCTCCTCGTTGAAGTGCACCGCCTTGGAGTAGGTGGGGGTGCCGGGCATGCTGGATGGGCGACGCCTGGAAGGAGGACGAAGAGCTGGCTTGACAAGCTCACCAGACTTCTTGCGTAGTAGCGGGGGCTTTATCCGGAGCTCATCATCCTCAGCATCACTACCATCAGACGAGCTGATGATGGTCTCAGTGTTGATGGGGTGCATCATGTGTTGGGAGAGCATGATCTCGCTCGACGAGCGTGAGTGTGCAATCTTGCGTGCCTCGGCCGAGAGAGAGCGTGCCAGTGTGACGGGGGGTTGTGGCTTGGAGTCCTTGACCCTCTCGGTGACCTCTGCGGAAGGTGATGACTGTCTCTTCTGGTCGATGCCTTGGAGAGCCTGTTGCAGTTCACGCAGGTCCCCTACGCGACGTCCACGTTCTTCGTCATCCGAGGAATCAGGCGGCGTGGTAATCGCACCTGACGGAATCAGAAGATCGTTTACAGGAGGAGGAGATGGGCGTAGGCTACCGTTTGTGGATGGGCCATGCTGGGTGGCGTCGGACTTGATGTCAGTGGTGGTATTGGGAGACAGGCCATTTGCAACAGTGTTCTCTATTGTGACGGACGTCGACGACCGCCGTGACTTTGCGAGGTACGAGGTTGACGAGACAGAGCGAGGCAGTGATGGGCGACGGGCGGTCACCGGCGAGTGGGGTGGCTGATCGACATAGGAGTGATTCCGGCTTAGTGTAGGACTGCTAGTCTTGGAGGTTGCCGGGGACCGCTGTGAGGGAGGTGTGTAAGGCATTCGGTCGGCTTCGTGGGATGCTGGGAAGCAGGTCGAACGGGTGGATGGCGAGGGCAATCAAGGCGTAGAGAGCATTAAAAGAGTTACTGTAGCGAAAAGTCTAGAAATGTGAGTGTAAGCGAGTGAACGGACCCCGACAAACAAGGAAAGTTGGGCAGGCACAAAGCCGTGGGACGGCTGAGTGAGTGATGATGATGATGATGACACTAAGTTGTTGTTTTTGTGGGGGTCGACTTACAGAAGTAGGTCGAGGAAGGGGTTGGAAAGCTGGTTCGTGGGGGGACCACACAGGCAGGAAGGGTCGCGACGAAGAATGTCACAGCTAGTGAAAGCTGCGATGACGTCGGGGGATATAAGCGGAAGCAGTCAGTCTGCTCAAGGCGAGACGCAAGACGCAAAGTGAAGCTGTTGATGAAGCAACAAGATGCGGCGTCGCCGTGTGGACGGGATGCTCGGGTGCAGGCAGACGGACCACGGCGTGATATGGAGCCTGGGGAGAGCAGGTACCGTGGGGCGAGTCGACGGTTGAAGGGAGGAGGCCGCAGGGTCGAGTGTCAAACCAAGTTGGAGTGGATGGTGTGCAGTCGTGGTATTAAAGGGTCTGCGGCGGCAATGGACCCAGCAAGTGTTGAAGAGGAGGAGGGATGGGGAAGAGTGTTGAGGGCGGTAGCGCAGAAGAACGTGCAGGGCGGCGACTATTGGGGAGTCGTTGGATTCGGGTGGTGAGAAGCGATTCTAGCCCGGCGCTCATGTCGCAGGGGGGGGTGGACAGGGACAAGGGAGCAAGATTTAGCGCGCCGCTCAACAAGCCGGGGGGGCCAGCACCAAGGATTTTCGCACGCAGCCAAGCGGCAGCGTCCGGTTCTGACTACTGCTGCGAGAAGACGACGACGACTACGGCGGGAGGGGGGGGAGCTGCTAGTGCGCGAGGCAGTGAAGCCGACGGCGGAGGGCGAAACACGAGGTACGATGAGGTACAAGAGTTGTATCGGGCTGTTGGCTGCTCGCTGCTCGCACCACCGCCGCCCACGCCCGCCCAGCAGCGGCCATCGGCGAGCGGCCAGCGGTGCAGCCAACCTACCCACCCCAAGACGCCGCCAGCGCCGGCTCTAGTACCAAATGCTATCTTGTTTATCTCCCGACGTCAAGCGAAGGGCGAGCTGGCCTTGCTGGCACGGCCACACTTGGAAACGGTGCAGGCAGGCCGGCCGGGTTGGGGATGGTTGTTTGTGGTCCCGTACACATAATAAATTACTGTGACCATGGTGGGCGGGCGTGGCTCTGGTCCAACAACACACACGTACATACAGACAGGTGTTGCTACTTACTACATGCAGATGCTGCTGCTCGGCCTGTTGACTGTGATGAGGCCCGTCGGTCGAGGCCCCGGCCGCTATCAGTGTGTGAGTGGCCCGACCGACAGCAGGGCCGGAGCAGAGCGTAGTCGTGGGGGCGGCGAGGCCTGTCTGTGTCTGTGTCTGTGTCTGTCTGCCTGCCTGGCTGGCTAGTGACAAAGAGTCAGTCAGGCTGTGGTGGTCAAACAGCGACCGTTCGCAATCTGCCACTCAGCCGTTGGGGGACGGTGGACGGTGCTCATGCTTGCTCGCTCGCTCGTCTCGTCTCAGAAGCAACAACCGAGTGTCCCTCGTTGCGTGGGTGCGTGCACGCCCCCCGTTCTCAAGCGAGCCATTCCAGACGTGATGTCATTGTTTTTTTTGTTCCGCCGTTTTTTCCTCATGCCCCAGAAACGGCGCTTGTGTCTGCATCTTTGCATCCTTCTTTCACCAACTGACCGCGACCACGAACACGACTGTGAACACGTCCATGGTTGTTGTCCGACACGTATCAGTGGAGCCGTGGCGGTGCCTGGATGATCGGAGGGGGGCATGGGAGCCGCCCTCGCAATTCGCCCGCCCTCGCGTGAAAAAATATCCCTTCCCCCTCCCTCCGCGACGCTCAGCACGCAGCCAGCGTGAGGATCGCCGGTGCCGCTTGCCGCCTGCAAAAAAGGCGGTCGGCCCTCGTCCAATCAGCGCCCGCCCCAGCAAGGGACGGCCTGGCATGCCATCCCAGGCGCAGTTCCCCAACCCAACCCCTGCGCCTGCCTGATATCTCGTCTGCGCTCCTGGCCAGCTCCAGCTCGTGCAATTCTCGTTTCCCCCCGACGTGCCCACACTGCGGTTGCTATCATTACACTGCCCGCCCGCCTTGACCGTCTGATGCTCCATGGGGCCATCCCGCAGCCTGGCCTTGGCTGGCCTTGCCTTGCCTTGCCCCTTGGTGCCAGCCCGCCATGTCATAGGGCAAAGAGGCTCTTGTCAGCGTCTTGCCTGCGGGGATCACTCAATGCGTCTCCGCCCACCGCAAACCCTATGGCAGGCCATCCACCTGCTGGAAGCCTTGGTTACTGAGCCAGCATGCTGCCAGCCTCGTGCCATTGGCTGTGCCCGGCACCGACACACACTCACACTTCACCCTTCACAGCTTCCCCGCATTTTGACCCTCTAGCCTGTCCATAGCCGTGCATGCTGCTACGTATGTATCTAGTATCTATCTACGACACACATGGCCCTGCAAAAGACACTGCCCTGTCGCCCTGTCGCCCTGTCGTGGCCGAGCTAATCTCCTGCCATAGCCCTCGTTGCTGTGCCCGCATCCCTCGTCCCACGGTTTCTTGATTATTACGCGCGCCTATGTACGCGTCTCCGTGGAAGCCGCCCACGGACGCTCTGCCACAGCGTGCGGCTCGCTCGGAGGCCGACGCTTCCACTGGCCAGGTAAAAAAAACTTGCTTTCTTTTCGAAGACGCTTCGATGCACCTGGCCGCTTGTCTGAATCGCGCTTCGTTCGCTAGACCACTCTACCTCTGCCACTTTCTGTCTTCACCAAGCTGCATTTAGAAGCTGTCGCCACGTGCACATGCCATTTGTATGTATGTACTCATGTGTGTGTGTGTGTGTGCCTGCCTGCCTGCCGGTGTCTAGTTACTACCACCACCACAAGACATGCGCAACAGTCAGCAGAGCACATCGCTTCGTGAGCCGCACCCTGCTCGGGCCTGCTTGCATCGAAAAGAAACAATCCGATGCCTCTGGCGAGGTCATTCGCATGAAAATACTCCCATTGAGCGGCACGCTGAAACCACACCCTCGCACCTGTCGCGACGTCTGGATTGTGGCCAGACCACTGCCCGCCCATGACGCTAGCCCCCATCATACCCAGCGCCCCAGCAAGCTCCACATGGCGTCATGTCATGTCCCACTGCTGGATTTTGCCCGGCAGAAAATCAAACGCGCCCCTCCATTCAGTTGCCATGGAGCTGCCGACCCCATCACCGCCCGACCAGGGCACGGACTTGTTATCATCGATGTCCTACACTTTATCGATCCCCACCCGTTTGCTTGGCTGAGCTATGGCCAGATCCGCATGCCGCTAGTCCGCTTCCGACCCCCCCTCCGACCCATCACGATCGCGACGACAGAATCTCAATCGCGATGGGCAAATCATTCGGTGCGACTCATCAGGTATCACATTGACCAGATTGCGATGTACATGTTATAAACACGGCCCTTTTGTTGCAGGATGCCTGCTTTCTGCTTTCGCTTCTTCTCCACCAGCCGAGACAACAACAACAACACATTGCAAACTAGTCGGC
This sequence comes from Bipolaris victoriae FI3, assembly GCF_000527765.1. Lineage (NCBI taxonomy): Eukaryota > Fungi > Ascomycota > Dothideomycetes > Pleosporales > Pleosporaceae > Bipolaris > Bipolaris victoriae. Next base: position 97,230 of record NW_014575282.1, read on the forward strand.
CTCTCCAATACACACCGTTCCGGAAGGATGCGCATCCGCCGCCTATGCCTAGAACCCGTCATCGTCCAAGCAAAGATTGCATCCTCGCCGTCACGCTGATCACATGGCGCCGCCGTTGTTCGCAGTGACGACCTTGTTCCGTTGTTAGGCAACCTGTCAGCTAATTCATCAGCCCATGGCGTGTTCAAGAAACAAAAAATGCTGCTCGACTGCCCACAATACTACTATGTTGCAAGCGAAGAGTCGCACGACACTCTCTTATTGCCATGCATATCCACGCTCGGCTCGACTTCCCGTTGTTGTTTCACGCAATCTCGCACCATTCTCCTTTGTCCAATGTGCCGTGGTTGCTGTCCAGAAGCAGCACAGCAATTAAGCGCCAGTGCTCATTCATCACGACGTCACGATGATTTTCGATGCCGGACATGACACGTACACGTAATACGAATCGTGTCACGGACCTCCGAAGCTGGAATTGCATCCCCACGCCTACGGCATTCTTGTGGAGATGTCGATTCGCCTAACATGATCACGATAGGTGATGTCAATTCTGGCTTTCTTGTTCAATATAATCACAAAGCAGAATCGAGGTATTCTGCTCTATCCGCACATCCCGAACAGGCCTACCCTGCCCTGTCAACCACTGAAACGGTTGTGGTTCTCCCTGCAACATTTTTTTTAGAGCGCTCACCGCTATTCCAACCCCTCCGTTCCCGCGCGACCCCATATTACTAGTATCACAACGCCTGGTGATGAGACTGGCTTGACAGTGGAAACCACTGCGAGTCTGCATGGCCTGCATTGCTATGATACCAGACCAAGCCGGTATTGTAGCATCATCTCATAGCTGGCGGGCCGAAAAGGGCGCTTGCCCCCCCGAGATAAGACTCAGGAAAGGGCCGATGAGGATCATGGTAGGCAACTTTGTTCGTACCTCATATTGCAGTGGAGACCAGCATCATCAATACGATGGTGTGGTGAGAATTAAGCAATATGACCGCACGCATGCATACATACTACATACATCTCCAAACATCAACGGAACGGCTGCAATCCACTTTCCAACACCATGGTTCAAGCGAAGCTATATTAACAAATCTTGCGGGGGAATTTAGTTCGGGTAGCTCCATGTCAGTGGCAGCACTGGGCAAGCCTCGCGCAAAACGGCAACTTGATTAGCAGCGTGCCAATGACTGGCAGCCCGCGTAAGCTCCAACCTCAAGTCCATATACTTTATTGGTCTGCTAAAGCGGACATTACGTGTGTGCCTGCGTTGGAACCAGCAGACGAGCTTCTCTTGTCGACTTGTCCAATACCAATGCGGCATCTCTGCGGAGCAAGTCTCCAGACCACTCGCGACAGTTGTAGTCAAGAGAGAAGAGAATATGCAGGGCCTGCCACGGAATTCCTTATCTCAGCGTCCACCACTGTCCGACCTCCTTCCCCATATGGCTGGTCTACAGGGCTTCGAGAACCTGCCGACCAAGTAATATGCACTCGCATATGAAGCAAACACCATGGAGTATTCATTTCGTCCGTCGTATCTGATGACCACCCGCGTCTCCAGAAAGTAGGTGTAAGTAAGTTGGGCGCAGGGAAGGCCTGACGAATGCACGACTAGAAGCGATACGAATCATCTCATTGATCGATAACGGCTGTCCCGGCACTGTCGCGCTCCTCAGACGAAGCAGGTGAGAGATGGCTGCAGGCCTCCATCTCACATGCCACAGATTACCCGCCCCCCCTCACGCGTCTCTTGTGCATCCACTCGTTTCTTTTGTTGCTATCAACGTGAGCTTACAGACGCGCAACGCCATCTCTGCAGATTCCCAAGTCTATTTCTCCGTCCGCCAATCTTCCCTGACGCGCAGTTGTACCGTTGCAGACGACGCCGGTAAGATGGCTTTTGCACATCAATTTCCCAATCCAGGAGCATAGTTCGTCTGTCAATCGTTGCATGCACACAACGTGCGTGGGCGTAACGCCTGCAGCATCTATGCGCAGGCTTGTTCTCAACAAAAGCACCCCGCCCTCCACACTCTAAATCGGGCTGAATGGCTTATGCCCACTAATCAACGCAACACAAGGGATGCCTTGTGGATACAAAGAGGGGTCTGCCGATTTCAGGAGAGGGTGTGTGTTTGAGATGGATGGTTGGAGACGAGCCTACAGGTCATGGTGTAGTGCGGGGTATCTCTTGTCGGTCGTGCTAGACCACAGCGCCACACCGATATCCACACCGATATCCACACCGATATTCACACCGATCTCTGTGAGAAGTACATTATCATGGGAAGGCAAGGCTATGATAGAGACGCTGTTGAACGTTGGTGTGTGCCTGCTTGGCATGTATTGTAAGATGTTGTGCAACTTGAGACTGCATACCCAGCCTCTCACCTTCGTTTCCGGACGCCCACTCATCAACGGTGAGGGCGCCTTCGCGAGTCTCGCCATTGCTTTTCCTAGTACTGCAGTACACTGGATGCACAAGTGCCGGTACGGGTACTGTGTTTATGCGAGCGAACATCCCCCATACCGAAACCCTGAGCCGAAGAGTTGCATGCATCTTGCCCTTCACCCATCTGTGGCGTGTGCAGCGGGAGGATTGTCCCAACGAACCAGGGCTTTGCGGCATCCTAACCAAGCCGAGTGTCGCGTTGAGCACATCAGATACCAGGGCGGAAGCTTTTGCTCCTTCCAGGGACAAGACACAGAAGTTGATGTCATGGGGGGAGGGTGAGCTTGCCATGATAGCAAGATTGTGTATACATACATATGTAAGCAGGTGTATGTAAGCGTAGTGTGCTTAGAGTATGTCGAGCCGTGTTATCACAAAAAGCAGATGCCCCACAAATAATACGGGGTGGCCACAGCGTAGAGAGCCTAGACGCAGGGAGCGAGGGAGGGTGGGCAGAATTCTTGTCGCACTAGACCATATCAGCATTAGCCCTTAAGACTTTGCTGCTGTATTCTTAGCACAAGCCAATCTCCTCTGTCTACGTCCATTTTTCTCATGGCACGACTACTGCAGTCAGTCAACACTGCTGTCGACGACAGAATCAAACCCACAATGTGGAAGCCACTTGACTAATAGCACCATTCAACTGCAGCCTCTCAGGCACATTTCCGAGGATGCCGTGTCACCAATACCACCGTTGTAGAGCCGCAATCACAGTAGCTTACGGTGCCAATAGAGCGGCGAATTCCCAACAACTAGCCAACCAGCCAACCCAGTCCGTCTTCTCCACCATCGATACGCTTTGATCCTTGACTGGCATCAGCCACAAACTGTATCGAGTGTAGCATCAGCGTTTACATACACAGGGTCCACGGAGCCTCATCCAAGCTGTCTTCTTGGTCCTTGTGGAGATGACTCCGAGATACGCCAACCCGAGTCGCAACATCGTGTTAGGGGATTGCTTGCAGCATAAGCCAAGAGACGGGTGAGCTTGTCTACCGGGCCGCTTGGACGCAGCTGCAGGAGATAGGCGACGACATTATGGAATTTAAAATGAGTTTGACGAAACGCAAGGCTGGGTAAACTATCAGAGTGGCAAGGCTGCGTACGTACACCTACGTGTTTGCGTACATACTTGGTGCAGATCCCGTGTTGGACTGCATGTCTGGGGTAAACCAATATGCAGACAGGACGGGCTGCCGTCATTGCTGTTGCTCAACATTCAACATTATCTCCCCCACGGCCATTTCTATGTAATAATACAATAGACAGCGACCTCTTTGTCTTCACTATCCGCCCTCGAGTACGGTCCGAATACGACAGGAATTCTCGACTTAGTATTGAGCGCCAGTAGCTCTCGAACCGCGGTATCCCGATCAACGGACCCTGCGGCTCATACTAACTCCGAGAATGTTGACAGGGTCTTCCAGGGTCCAGAAGGATGGTGTGTAGGATGCAATCCTGAGAGGCAAGGCTGGCGACTATAGCCACAAAAGTTCCCAACATGCGCCGAACATCTCAGCAACATCTTGAAATCGAGATGATGGTGTGTGGTTGTCGGTCGTCTCCGACATGGTCATCGACCCACCCTGAAACCATCAACAAAACCCTTGATCCATGACCACAAGCCGTTCTCCATCTTCCTCCACACGCCTCGCCAAACCCGCCCCAACATAAACTTTTTCGAAACCGCTGCACTCCAGGTCCCCACTTCTTTTTTGCGCCCTCGTCAGAAAGCATACTGCATCGTGCAAACAATACACCGGTTGTCAATGCACGGCGCGCACCCACGCACGGCGGCGGCGGCCCCGCACGGCCCAAATTCACTAACTCCAACACCATCAGCAAACTCGAACTGTTGAGAGTGGGGCCCGTCCTCGCTCCCCTCCTCCTCCTCCTCCCTTTGTATCCAGCCATAAACTTGCCTCTTTCGCTCAACCACCCTTATCCGCCCCATGGTCATGGTCTCGTGCTACCTCTCCGTTTTTTTCCTTTCAGCTGTGTGTCTATGTGGAGACTTGCCGAGCAATAGTTCCTCTCCACTCCCCCTCTCTCTCTTCCCTCGTCCCCGTCAACAATAGTACATCACACTAGACCTGTCATTACTTCATTGCCGCTCCCTCCCCCCTCGCTTCGCTACCTCTACCCATGTTTGTATCAAGTCCACTCTTTTCTCTCTCCACTTTACCACGGAGATTCACATGGCGCGGGGGGGTTAGGTAGGCAAAGGGGGGAAGGGCGCCTGCGGTTACACCTCGGGCGTTGACTCAAGACTGCTAATGTTGCGAACTTGCTTGACTTGGGGGGTGGGTATTGGAGGAGGGGAGGGTGAGCAAAGTGGATTGCTGAACAACACAGAGTCATGGAACTTGGCGGAAG